>NC_142193.1:24662692-24819038 GCF_026936395.1 Plectropomus leopardus
AAGTCACTTCACAAGCTCCCAGGGGCAGAGAGGAGTCTCTTCCATCTGTCAAGGAAACCAGGTAAGATATTTTTATTTAAATTCTCTAAACCTGTGAACTGTAAGTGAATATTTGTTTGCTATTTTTGTCATTCTGCTTTTGTGCAGCAGCACTTTTCTTGGACAGCCCAGCCCTGCTGCTCACTCCACTCCTGTCAGAGAGACAAGAACCAAGCAAGGTATTTATCCAAATAAACTACCACTTCAATAACATTTTATAATAAAATGATGACTTCATTCATCAATTAGCCTTAATCGCTTTTCCTGTTAACATGGGTAGCCCATCCCAGCTGAAATAAAGCGAGAGGCAAGGGTACATCCTGGACAGGTTGCCAGACTATCACAGGGCTGACACTTATGTAGAGACAGACAACCTTTTATGCTCACATTCACACCTATTCCAATTCAGATTCAACAATTAACCTGCATATCTTTGGACTGTGGGATGAAGCTTGAGACCTCAGAATAAACCCATGCTGACACAGGGAGAACATGCAAACTCTGCAAAGAAGGGGCCTCCCAACTCGGGTTTGAACCCGGGACCCTCTTACTATGAGGTGACAGTGCTAAACACTGCAACACTGTGCTGCATTTTTTGCAGTCTTCATATCCATTGTTCTCAAAAAGGAGAGCGATGCCATCGTGGGAAGCAAGCGTTCCCAAGTGCCTGTTTTTTAGGATGCAATGGCTACGCCCTGAGATAAACAAAGCAGCAATGAGCACTGCATGTCATGTGACGTACAGTCGGTGGATGTCTTTCTTTTCTTCTGTAAATATCAGTCAATGATAAATATGGAGAAGAGGTTAATCACAAGGCTACACAAGCTTTTCTTCTGTCCAACAGACAACATTTTAGGCCAGTTAAATGTTAAGAGGCAACACAGAGAAGAAGATCAGCTCCAAAATCTGATTTTTTTTATAAGTAGGCTATGATATGGTGCTGATTATGGCTTTGCAACTTAAAGCGTAACCTGCCTCCATGCCCTTGAAAGCTGGCACAGAGTAGGCACAAGAGCAGCACCCAGCACCCAGACCTTGTGTTTTCCATTTGGTTAAAGACGTGTCATGTGTCTCGACCCTCATTCTGCCTTGTGTCACATCATGCTCATGACATTCTGCTCCTCCTCTCATACAGATACCATTCCTACTTCCCCCTCAACTCCACCACAGTCCCCTTCTTTCATTAGAGAGCACACACCCACCACTCAACCGCAGCTCCCCTCAACCCTAACATCCTCCTCAGCAACCGCTCCGCGTGCTAAATTAGACCTCGGACAAACTCTGCATTCGTCTCCTCCTTCAGATTTCCCTCCTCAAGTTACTGGTCCTTTGTCGGCCTCTGCTGCTAGTGTTAGCCTCACCCAACCCCAGCCTCAGTCCCCACCCCACCATCTATCATCCAACAAGGGATCCGGGGTGCCGATTGGACCCGGTCAAGCTTCGACTGAAACCATGCAACAGCTTTCGTCTCTCAACCCCATCTCTGCTATACTGCCTGGCTCAGTGTGGCGTATGTAATCTTGGGGAATCTGTCAAATACAGTATTCACTATTGCTTTAATATCTAATGTGAGCAGGTCTCTATGATCATTTCTCATGGTTGTTCTCTTTGCAGCTGCTCCACAGCAAAACATATCAACTGCTGTCCAACAACAGGTATTTATTCTTTTCTGCAACGAGTTTTTCATACTTAGGGTGATCACATTTTTTTTAAAAATCCTTTCCATATTTTGTAAAAAGGTGACACTGTCAGGAGACAGTCTGCAGCAGCTGCTTCTACAACAGCAGGTTAGGATCATAAAAGTCTCCACGTGAAGATTTATTAAAAATGTAAGAACACATTTGCCACCTGGTTTGTTCTTGACTTGTTTACTGTTCTCCTAAAGATGATGCAGTCTCAGCTGCTGGGTCTCGGGGGTGTTGTGGACACAGGCGTCCTGCAGAGACTCAAAGACAAAGAGCAGCCACCTGATTATCAAGTGTTACAGGCTCGGATCATCCAGCTGGAGGGACAGGTACAGTAACGCTGTTAAAGTAATGAGAGGAATAATAACCTTCCTCGCTTCTCCAAAATCCATGTCCCTTCACAGCCTGAAACTCCTGTGTGTTATTGTTCAGGTAAAGACGCTGCAGCTGGAGCGAGACCAAAGCCAAATGTTGCTAGAGTGTGTCCAACAGCGGCATAAACAAGATATGGAACTCATGGAGAACACACACAAGTATATTCTTGGACCACACACACACATACATGTAACACAAATGTGCAGCGCTTGTGTACATGTTTATCATACATTATGCATAATGCCCAGCACTTTAAGCAGCATCTGTGTGCCCATGCGCTTATTGTCAGAATTTCTGTGCACATCTAGGACTCGAGTGAAGCTTCTCGAGGAATCAGCAGCCCAGAGGGAGACACAAGCGCGACAGGAGTGCGAAGATCTAATGGAACGCGTGGCCGCAGTGACACGATCGGCCGAGCAGGAACGCTCAGAGCTGCAGGCTCAGTACCAACGCAAACTGGCCCAGGCCCAGCAAGACAGAGACCGAGAGGTGGAGAGACTCAGAGAACTCCAGAGGTACACCAAGGAAGCTTCTTCTACACTAATAGATACATTCTATATCAATATAGCAATTACCACACGTGTGGACTCGAATCACAGATTTGAAGACTCTAGACTAAACTTGACAAAATCAAAAAATGACTTGCAACCTCGACTTAAACTTGAACACCTATGATTCATGATTTTACTTGGACATGAGTCTTTTGACTTGAAAGTACCTCCTCCAAGCCTTAAGATTTAAAAGTTTGTTATTTAAAATGTGCGCCACCGCACAATTCATTCACCATCATTCCCTGAGGAAAAACTAATGTTATATCACTCAGTGCCAGTTGGAAAAAACAATACCAAAGAAAATTTGGTTTGCATACAAAACGAAGCAGTGGTCAACAAAAAAATGACAAACAGAATGCAAAACATGCAGGCTGAAAATTACAGATGGAGAACAAAGTTTGACATTTGAAATTGCACAATAATAGCCTAGACTTACTGGTCTTTGTCCAGTTTCAAATGTCAAACTTTGTTCTGGGTAATTGTGGCTAATTGTGGTACTGGTAAAATAGAGCTGTATGCTATGAAAGTGCAATCTCAACACTACTTTTTTTCAAAAAGCAGTCATGATATTTGTAAATGTAATATGTTATGACTCTGTTAATGTGGCATTACATTTGTTGAGGAACTCATTACGGTTTGTTTAGGACTTAAAATTCAAAGTTTGGGACTCAGGTCTTGTCTGTCTTGACTTAGGACTCAAATGGAAAAACTTAAGACTTACTTGTGACCTGCAAAACAGTGACGTGGACCTACCTCAGCACTGCATCATCAGTACTAATCTATGCTATTCTCTAAAGAAATCTAATCTAATTGAGTAAATGTTCTTTTGTTGGCCTAATGTACAACTCATGTGAGCATATAGAATCTAATGATTAAGTCATGACTTTACCACATAGTTGTTGTATTTGTACTACTCTGCCATCAAGGAAATCTATCTTGGAGATGAAGAAAGACCACGAGGACCACATTGAGAGACTGAAGAAACTGAAGGAGGAGGAAATTTACGCAGTTACAAGCGCAACGTCTCAGACCAGGTACAATGTTCTCAAATTACACCAGTTTCATTTGCAATTATACTAATAACTTTGAATACTAGAAGTATGTTCTGTTTAAAAAAGCAAACTGCAACTGTAAAATATTTTAATTCTAACAGTGAGTCTGTAATTATTGTTTTCTGTTATTTTTCAGTATCCAAACATTATCTGTATCTACTAGCATGTCTGTATTTTTATTTTTTGTCCAGATCTCTTAAAGTAGTGATCGAGCAGATGGAGCAGTTCTCTTCTCGGCTGGGGGATCTTTCGTCTCGGGTGGAGAGCACACATGAACACACGGCTCACGGCCTGGAGGAGGGGGCACGGCACAGAGATGAGCAGCTTCGAAGTACCTCCCACACACACACACACACACACACACACACACATGCATGCACACACTTTGTACAATTAGGTCAAGGTACAAGTTGTCTAATAGCATACTTCAGTTGATATCACATGCAGTTGGGTTAAGATCATTCTCTACATGCACGTTGCAGGGATGCAGGACCGTCTGACCCAGCAGCAGAAAGCCATGGCTGAGGAAAGAGCGTACCTGAAGGAAATCATTTCCAGGATGGACACTCAGCTCAACGAGCAGCAGAGACAGCTCGAGAAGGTCTGGGTCAAATCTGACTTTTTAAAAAAGACTATTTTTAGGATTTCTGAATGTGCTTTGGCTGAGCAGGACGCAACTTTATCTACAATGAAGACTGATGTTTTTCCCCTCAAAAGACCAAAAAACCTTTCTTTGTATGCCTCAGGAGCGCTGGAAGATGACAGCAGAGCAGGCCAAGGCAGAGTCTACCCAAAGAAGCCTGGAGGGAGAGCGAAACGCCTTCAGCATGCAGATCAGCATGGAAAGAGAGGAGCTGGAGAGAGCTAAGGTGAGGCTGACAAACATTTGCATCTATCTAGATTCCACGTGTCTCCCCTTACCTCTCCTGCCGGTCTCTGTTCACATCAGAGTGCACTGCTGGAGGAGCAGAAGTCGGTGATGCAGCACTGTGCAGAGGAGAGGAGGAAGCTGGCAGCTGAGTGGGCCCACTTCCACGCGATGGAGAAACAGAGGCATGAGAGGGCTGAACGGGAGGTCAGCAGCCTCTTAGAGAAGAGAGAAGGCTCCATAATCAGTCTGGCACAGGTGAGCGTAACAAGAGAGAGGAGGGGCAGTCATGCTTTGTGGTCTTAAAGGTACAGTTCATCCCAAAATCAAAATTAAGTATTTCTCCTCGTTTGTGCTGCTACAGTATTTATCAGTCTTGTTTTGATGTGAGTTGCAGTGTGTTGGCGATTTCGGCTGTAGAGATGTCTGCCTTCTCTCCAGTATAATGAAACCATATGGCACTCGACTTGTGGTGCTCAAAGCGCCAAAATTAACAACCTGGTCATGATTTCTGGAAAGAGACATTGCTGTTGAGTTTTTGTGTAAAATATATTTTTTGGCACTTTGAGCACCACAAGCTGAGTGCCATCTAGTTCCATTATATTGGAGAGAACGCAAATATATCTGCGTACAATATCGCCACCACTTTAGATTGATAAATACTGTTCCTTCAATCATCTTTTTAAGTAAATGTTAATGGTTGCTGTAATGGCTATATTAACATCACTTAATATAAAGGAATGTCTTTAAAAAGTAAATTTTATTTAGCTCTCCCAGACACAGGGGCCACAAATGATCAAAGAAATGGACTTTTCTCTCTGTTTTAGGAACAAGCCGACTTAAAGCTCCACACTGCAGAGCTGAAACAGAAGGAGATGGCTGTGGCTCAGGAGAGAGAGACTCTGGACAGACTGAGAGAAGACGTGGACAGAGAGAAAGAGAGAATAAGCAGCACGGCTGTGAGACTCAAGACACGAGCCCAGGAGGTGGAGGCCTTCAGCAAGGTAAACTCACACCACGCAGACCCCTACATGTAGTGCAGTAAACAATAAGTCATATCTGAGTTTTGACCACGCTGTGCTCTTTGCAGCTCGCTGCAGAGAAGTACGAGGAAGGAGAACGAGCGTTGCAGGAGGCGAAACGTGTGGAGGCTGAGCACGAGGCACGGCTCAGAAATATCCATGCTCAGACTGAGCGGCTGAGGCAGCAAGAACAGCGAATCCTTCAGGTGAAAGCGCTCTTCAGATTGGGCTTCTTTTTGACAAAGAAATATGAGCAGCACATAACGTTAACTGTGTAATAAACACTTGTTACAGGAGCGAATGCGGTTAAATCATCTTCAGGAGGACACAGAGAGGCTGAGACCAGTCGCTCCAATTTCCTCTTTACCAAAAACAATTCCACCTATTTTACCAGGTGATGTCAATTCTGGTTATTCGACAAAAAGTAGTAGCTCATAAAAGTAAAAAACAAACCCATTTAATATTAAACGTGTAACTCTCTTTTCTTATATTTGTCTGTAGATGCAGGTTCGGTGTTGCCAAACCCAGAGCTGACATCAACCCTGAATGTTACTCCGACTACTTTTAGTGCCAACTCTCAGTCCATGGCTCTTCAGGCCAGTCTGGCTCTGTGGAGGTACACTGCAGAAAAGGTAACCAGCGGAAACACAACTTATACACACATTTTCTAACTACTTGCAACTTCAAATGCATTCCGGTTTTTAACTTTTCCAAAAAATAGTCATTTGATCGTTTTGATTGGTGCATGACCGAGCACTAAGGATGGCAAACCTTCAAAAAGCTGTTTGATGAACGATAGCTATCTTGGTATGAGTTACTGTCAGACTTATCAGGCTTGTTTGAAATGAACTGCACCTCACTTGGTAGGTAGACGAGATCAGGCGGCAGCAGCAGGGGGAGGTGAATAAAACCTACAGCTAATTCAAACAGGAGCCTTTGAAGAAATTTACCAGAATTCTTAGAAATAGTTTACATCCATCTGTAGGCTATCTGTAGTTAGCAAACTACATTATAACCTTTATATTATTGTAAACCACACAAGATGTGTTTGAGATTAAACCCTCATTGCACAACATAGTGTCAAGTATGATAATTACACAAACGAGGATTTTTTTTCCCCTTGGTGAGGCAGCACCTTAGTGTTTCCCATCATGCTCTGAGTCTTGCAGTCAGTGGAGAGCAACCGCAGTGACTGGCTCTAAAAAAAAAAAACAAAAAAAACTGCCTGCCTCAAATCTCACTAGTTGTTAATTTCAAAGTGAGCATGACATCAGAGCAAGTAATGATTTAAAATCAGTGCATCTCAGTCACCCAAGAGCTGTTTTGCAATAATCTATTCTACATTAAATCTACATTGTCAACTCACTGATGTTCCAGTGGTTGTAAAGCTTTTGCTGGAATTGCTTAACATACCTTTTAAAAAACAAAACTTTACCTATAGGAGGTGATTATTGGACACTGAATTCAGATTCCTTAAAAATTAAAGAACACAAGTCATTACTGTAAAGGTTTTTAATGTAAGTATCAAAGTGAAACAGGCTTATTACATTACAATGACAGCATCCATCAAACAAGATGCATAACACTTAAGACCACTGTCTTGAAACATTTCAGTATCGGTTCCTGTTCCTAATTACTTTCCCTTGCCTCCCGCAGGACCGTGAATACCTCGAAGAACAGCAGACCTTCTTGGAGAATTTGAAGAAGAAATCTTACAGATCCACTTTCAACACAGATTGACCAAAACATGCTGGGTGCTCCCAGTAAGATTTGGGTTAATTTCATGTACAGAATAGTTAAAATGTGCCATTATGCTTGATTTTTTAATACACATCATAATTTTATTAAACATGTTTTAGCTCAAATTAACAAATCTACTGCATTTAATATACAGTGGCATCTGACCCAAGCTGATGTGTCCGCATCCCCGTTGATTTGATCTGCAAGATACAAAAATCAGATTAAGCTTTTACACTAATATAACACAAACTACTTTAGTCAGCCAAAGATATATCGGTTCTGCATTCAAGCCTCAGGTTACCATGACTCCACACTTAAGTTCAGACAGGGATAACATGTATCATCACTGGCTTAACTTTATCAAGTTTCTCACAGTATATTTACCTGTTCAACTCTTTTCCACAGCCGTGTGGTCTCATAGTCCCGTTTTGCAGAATGTTAAGACCCTTTGGGGAGAAATTTTACAGTTTAGATCATCTACACCAATGTAATCAAAACTACTGATTGATAATATGCTTGTTCTGAGTCTGCAGTCAAGCCTCAGGTTACCATGACTCCACACTTAAGTTCAGACAGGGATAACATGTATCATCACCGGCTTGACTTGAACACCAAATGTCAGTCATGCAGCATTTACCTGTTCAACTTTTCTCTGCACCCGTGTGTCCTCTCAGCCTCTCGTTCTGCAGATTGCTTCGACCTGCGGGGAAAAATTTTACATCTAGATCACCAAGTCTTCAGATTTGCGCACCATAAGGAAACAAAGTGGAAAAAATTCTCAGAACAGCTATTGCCATCGTCAGTTATCGCATCAGACGGCACTTCCTATGCAGCAGTTTTCATCACTGAATCGTTGGTAATGTGGATCACAATAAGTAAAGCGGTACACACCTTTTCACCAGACCTCCTCATGGTGCCAGTTAATGTCAAGTGGGACAGGTGAACCTGCAAAAACAGTTAATTACTGCTTGTTAATCACCACATTTTATTCAAACAAAATCATACTTCTTGCAAATCAGACATAATTTTATTGTGTTTTCAGACAGGGTACAAAATATCCACCGCTTAAAGTAAGAAATAAAACAGGATTCCTACAGCTTGAGGCAAATTAAATTTAAGACTTTTACAGACTCTTTTTAACGCCACTCTGGATAAAATTTGAGATGACTTTTACACTAACCTGAAAATAATAAAATTCTTAATACTGCTTTTTTTTTTTTTTAACAGTTGTAAACAATTTTGCCCAAACATAAAATATATTGATCAGGTGAAATAGTCAGATCTAGTAAAACTTGGGAAATACCTGGTATTTATTTGTGTTTTTTAATTCTAACTGCGTGTTTCTCATTCTGTAATATGGGATTATTCAACTGTTTTCAGTCCCTTTATTTAGAGTCTAAGAGGAATACAGTAAATAATTAAGATACATTAATGCTACTCATTTTATGATTTTACACACAAAAAGGAATTCATAACATCCTACTTCCAATGTTTTTATATTATAGACCTTTAAAAAGACTTAAAGATTGAAGACATTTTAATACCAATTTAGGCTTTATTTTTGGATGAATAAATTCAGTGCCTTTTCAGACTTGTTTAAGATTCGCGGGAACCCTTTAAAAGTCATAATTCATTATCAGTTTTACCATTCATCACAATGAAAGACCTTGCCTTTGTTGGCAGGTAGATGATAAAATATGAAATAAATCAGATATTTCGGCAAACCTCAAATCAAAGACAGAAGCTGGGGACCGCATGAAGGCCACGTTTCTGACAATCCTCTAATATTACACGATGTAACGTTAAATAAACATTAATGTTTTCATCCCGTATTATTATATACACCAGAGGATTTGATCAATGTTCTCTGTTTGTCTTCAAACACCCACTTAAAGCCTCTTTCCTAACTTTTGCCCAACATGGTCCTCTTGCACGTGTTAGCTAACAGCTAGCAGCACGCTAGCACAATCAATAATATGAAACCGCCTCCAAACAAAAACACGCTTAATACGGATACAATGTACTCATTAAATATTACCTGTTCACGGCGGATCGTCAGTAATAAACTCCATATTTACACTTAAATGCCACATGACATAAAAATGCTGTCCTCGAGAGTCAGGCTCCCGCACCGCCAGTGAAGGAGATCGAGGACGTAAATCTCGCGTGATAACGCTTTTATATGTCGTGAACGTCACGTCCCACGTGATAACTGACAGGGTGTGGCGAAAGTTCAACTTACAGTCAATTTACTTGCGAAACAGACAGAGAAAAGTAGGTTACTATTCTATAATTGGATTCAATAAAAATTCAACTTATAATTTAAGCCATTTTAATTTAATTTCATAATGTAATGTGCGTTTCCTGTTTTTATTGTTTTCATATCTATTGTATTTATCTATCTATTTTATTATTTCGTACGCCATGGCGACAGTACGCGACATTTATTGATTTAATAAAGGCGTCATTAATGCAATTATAATGATAATATAAATAAATAATATAGACAATAGTAGCCTAACTATAATTTAACAATAGATATGTATCCTATGTTATAAAGGACTGTAGAACCTGTAATAACACAAATACGACAAATATGCAGGAAAAATACAACGTAAATTGGTCTGATAATAATTAAATAATTATCTTGTTTAGGATGTTGATAGAACAATGTTAATTAGCCTAGCCTATTTGTTTAGTTTCAGGCTAAGTATTCAATAAACCGCTATAGTCCACCATCCTTGCAGAAATACGAAAATTTTTATTCTAACAAGCTCAGCTGAAATACATCACATATTGTCATTGAAGAAAACAACGCCTTTGATTACAAAAATGTTACTATTTCACTCTGATCTGATGGGAAATACCATAGCCTTTATATTAAGTAAGAAGTGTGTCAACAGGTAAAATAGCTCCTATAACTGAAACTTAGATCGAAGAGGCAAATTTGGAGTGCATTTTTGTATGAATTAATGTTTCAGGGTGTGAAATGGAGCCATAGTCAAAATGAAAAAGAGTGGTGCAAAGTCCACCAGCTTTTAAACTATTTCACAAGGAGACTGAGGCTGATAATTGGGATCACATTCAACAAAATGTTTGAAAATCCCCTTTAGAGGACATTCAGAGGACGCATACTGCCAGTGTATCTAAATATTTAATAGACAAATTATTATGTGATGGAAAAATTGATAGAGATTTGCAGCCTGGGGAAAATAATAATTGAGGGGAACTAATTTATTTTACAAAGTCAACATGCCCCTACAGTTTCACTATTTGAAATAAGTTTTTTAACAGGGAGACAACTGCAAATAAAAGATAAAACTGTCTCAACTCAAGAATCACTTGACAAGAAGTGTTCCACAAATTGCAGAAAATTATCAGATTTGGAAATTCTTTTTATTATTATTATTATTATTATTATTATTGTCATCATCATTATTATTATTAGTAGTAGTAGTAGTTGGCAAATGATGCCTAAAACAATATTTGTAACAATCATAATTATCAAATTATTTTAATGAATTCTTATTATATTTTTAAGAACATTTTTCCAGGTAATTTCTTTGTTTATCGTCGTTGTTTTTATTTATTTACTTTTTTTTTCAATTTCCAGTTTATTTTCTTGTACTTTTTTTGCCAAATTTTCGAGTCATTTCTCCTAAAGTTTCTTGTTGCATTATCCCCATGTTTTTGAAAAGAAAAAAAAGGCTCATTTACTCATGTTTTAAAGGGTTAAAGTGGTGGATATGCAGGCACTGAGGCAATAATTGTTCTCTAAACGATTGTAAACAGGCCTAAGTAGAGGTTTGAAATTGCCTAACTGGTTTGTTAGGCACAGTTAAAATGTTGCAGGTGATCTGGTTTCCTGTGTCTCCTCAGGAGCGCGTGGACACGAGCTGCGCTCCTCGAGCTCCATCAGTGCCATTCCCCTTTCAGTCACTAGGGAGAGACTCTGAACTACGAAAGCTGCTGTGATCTCACTCAAAGGGTCCCACAGCAGGCTGACAGGAGCAGAGTCTGCACCGCACCGCCATCCGCACACCGGCCTCCGGGACGCGTCGCTCTCTCCGTCCGGGATGGAGAAAGGCGCCTCTGAACCGGACCCATCCCGCCAGCGGAACGGGGTCGTGGGCGCGCTGTACGGGGAGTTCACCGACACGCTCAACGACCGGGTCCGGTACTCGGTGAGCTTGACGGAGAGCGCACTGACCGTCCAGAGGATCTCCTCGTCACCCGGCCGGACTAAGGTGGTTTTTAACTT
Organism: Plectropomus leopardus; assembly: GCF_026936395.1. Taxonomy (NCBI): domain Eukaryota; kingdom Metazoa; phylum Chordata; class Actinopteri; order Perciformes; family Serranidae; genus Plectropomus; species Plectropomus leopardus. The sequence continues at coordinate 24,674,286 of NC_142193.1, forward strand.
GATGGACTGTGTGGGCTGCCGGGCGTTCAGAGGGCCGGACGGCGCGGACGTCGGCGCCTACTTTACAGCCTATTTCTACCCGTTCAAGAGGCGCTGGATGAGCGCCGGAGTGGCCCGGCAGAGAGTGGAGCAGTGCTTCAGGGTCGCGCTGGTCCAGGACCCGCTCGCCAACCTCCAGGAGGCTGAGAGGTGGGCTCGAGCCATCAGGGATGCTTCTGTGCTGCAGGCGCCCCGGAGAGACGGTGAGCTCTGTGGGGAACATGGGTTTGAAAAAGCATGAGAATAAACATGCAACTTTATATTACAGGCCTGTATTTAACAACAGGAGACACACATCAGATATTATTTTGATGTCAAGATGATAACACACCATCAAGTGCACAATAAGCTCAGTCACATGGTGCAGGAATATTCTGCTGCTTTTTATATGACAAAAGTGAACCTTTGAGGGGCCATTTTAACCCTTTAACACCTGGACTGACATCAGTTTTCCTGTACTGCGTTCAGACACCTTTGATGAGCATTTAAACCTCTTAAACTTGAGAAAAAATGTTTGATTTCCTTGGAAAATATGAAAGAAAAGATAATGAGCAACTTTGCAAGAATTGTCCCGCAAATTGCAATAAATAAATAAATAAGTAAAAGGTGACAAGGACGTTACCTAATGGGGGGATTATTAGATATTATCAAAAACTAGGGAAAAATGTCCAGAAAACAATGTTTAGGCTATAATTCTCATAATTATATATTTAAAATTATATTAAGGAAAAAATATTATTTTTGGGACTTTAAGGTATGTTTTTTGTTGTTTTTTTGTGATTTTATTTATTTCTGTAATTTATTGGCTTATTATTGTGTCATTTTCTAATTGTCAGCCCATTTCTTAAGTTGCTCATTGCCTTCAAAGGTTTTAACTCTAAATAGACTGGCCTGACTCTCATAAAGCCCCACGTGAAATCTCAACCACAGCACACATTTCTATTTCCAAAAACAGGTTTGGCAGAGAGGATGCACATTCCACCTGCTCTCAGTAACCTGCTCTACCTGCCGAGAAAGGTGATCCACCTGCCAGCAGCAATTACAGCTGCCTCATTCATTCAAACAGCCCATGAGAGGCGTGGTTCTGGAGCCCGCTGTGAACTCACACACACACACACACACACACACATACACACTCACACACACAAAACTGATCACTTAAGTAGTTAGATTTTCTACTGATCCTCTGTCTGCAGAGACTTTATAGCCGCTGCTGCTCAGGCTTCATTATTCCCGCTCAGTAAATTCCCACTGAGAGTTTATTGTTGACGGGTGGAAAAAAATCACATCAAAACAAAGCCTGTTTTTCATCCCACTTTTGCAGCAGCTACATCTAATTAGGTCTCGTCATGTCTCGCTCTGTTTAAAATGCAGTCTGTCCTCAGGTTCCTTTGTCTTCCAATCTCATTAGCGTCCCTTTGCTCCATCCTGCTACACAATGAGACAGTCATTAACATGAATACTATATGAGAAGTGTTTATGCAGCTAATTACCCCTATCACTCATTTGGGAGGAAGTGCTGATGATGAGACAAAGCTGTTTGCGAACGGTTCATCATTTGGGAGCAAATTCAGAATCCAGCTTGTCGGGTCAGGTAATATCCTCTTCCTCATATAGAAATATTTAGCAGTTTAAAATATAAAGCAGGCATGTGCTTCTGGGCAGTTTCAAAGAGGACGCGGATATTTGACTTGACGGTGACTAATTTGGAATGTTGGTTGCCAAAGATGGAGTGTTAGTAGGATAAGGAATGAGGTGGCCTCCTGTTCACAGCCTCAGGTGTACACTGAAATTTTGGGGTGTTTTTTAGGATTTGAGGACACAGGATGCCTATGTGCACCAGCCAAGTTGTACTTAGTTTACATCCATATCTGTTAAAACTAATCAATGAATAAAAAATGCAAAGAAAGTGTTAGCATGGGAGGTAAAATCTCAGGGTGCTATGTTTATTTATTTATGTTTTATTTAAATTTTCACTCGACTTTATAAAAAAAAAGATGCTGTGAACTTTTCTGTATATGATATTGAAAGTTTCAGTTTTGATTAAACATTTGCTAAAGGCAGTTTATTATATTCCAAATTCAAAATTTTGACAAAATTTATCGCTGGATTTTCAAATTTCCATCAGTGCTTGGACACATCAAGTGGGACAAACGCCTCCATCAGAATAAAGAAAAATCATATCTGAGAATCAAATCTGAGTATAAAATAGCGATATTTCATCAAAATCACTTTATTCTGAGTCTTATTTAAGAAAAAACGTTTTCACGAACAAACCAGCATACGCAACAATGATTTCATCTTCAACTTTTAACTTTTAACTTTCAAACATCAAAGGCTCTTTTTTTAAAAAATCTGACAACTAATTCATGTGGTGGAGGCTCAAAAAAGAAAAAACACCCACAGAATTAAGTCACACCACAGAAACCCCCCTTCTCTGATAAATAAAGAGCAGTCCCTTACTTTTGAAATTTATACAGCCTATAAATTTAGATCCCCGGCTATTTATAAAACATTCGGGACTGAAGCTTCGGACGTCCAGGCCTACTGACGCCACTGCTGCAAAAACAGAGGTCAATACATAAAGCGAGAGACTGGGCTTCTGTGTGATGAGCAACATCACCTCCCTCTGGTCCGCAGCCAGTGTGGAGTTTGGGTTTCAGCCCTGGATGCCAGGCAGGCAGGCAGATGGTAACCTGAGAGGTAACTGCCCCTCCTGTCACCATCCTCTCACTGGACTCATCAAAGAGCTCCAGCTTGGGAGGTTTTCAAATCACACATACTAATGAACCAGCTCAGACATCTAACACTTCTCTAACATGCTCTCTCATCCCGTTTTTTTTTTTTTGCCTCTTTTGAACGCAGCGTCTCAGCGATGATGTGATCATATCATTAATTTATAAGCTTGTTTTAGCATTCCGGATCCAGGCCAGCCAATAATACAGTATTTAACAGAATATGATATGTGATTTAAATGAGTAATGTTGTGGTAATAGATGCAGCAGAATTGCTGCTTCGTTGGAGAGGGTGTGTGAAGGTCAGCGTGATTCACTAATCCCTTATAGTGTTTTTAAGTTAATTGCGTGTCATCTCATCTGGTATTGCAGATGGAAAGGTTGGATTAAAAGTGCAATCGCAGCACAAGATTGGTATTTAGTCCGAGTGACGCACTTTCACTGGAGCAGATAAACACTTTATTGAACATGTGAAGGTGTAGTTTACGCTGAGGTCGTAGCGCTACTCATTGACTCTAATTCATTTTGGGTGATGGCCCCAATACTCTCAGAGGGTTTTTACTCACTGCAGGTTCATTGGAATGAATGAGCCGTAAATAATGAAGTGCACACACTATGATACAGTCCTGCACACGCTAATGGTCCGCTTCAGTATTTCCCCTGCTTAGAGGAGCCTCAGTTAGATTGCATGCTAAGGAGTGAGATGATGGTTACTGGCTTTGACTTTCTCCAAGCCCACTTGAAGTGGCTGCCGTCATTGCTGCTGGCTGTATCCTTTATTCTGCTTTTCAAACGGCTTGCAGGAGGTCAGTTACATATTTAACATTTATATAATGTTGGATTTTTTATTCTTTGGATTCCGTTTGTGCTACAGTGTTATGATGGCAGTGTGTGTTGTTGACATTTTCCCAAACTTCTGTGTGTGACTCCTGTGCATCTTTTAAAGGAGCAGAGTGTAGGATCTAGTGGCATCTAGCAGCGAGGACTGCAGATTGCAACCAGATGAAACTTCTCCCGTGTGCCAAGTGTGAACTCAGTTAGGATTCCCTTAGTGTTCATTGATCTGGAGGTTTTCACCAGGAGCCGAACTATCTGCAGAGATCTCTCCCTTGCCAAAACAAAAGGGACAGGACAGTGATGCCTCGGGTCCACATAGCATAGCTCTGTGTACGTATGCAAGTCAAGTGGAAATCAGTGAATTTCTACGAGAACTCCTTCCATCTATTTTTTTCGAAATTGGCTTGAGTGGTACGTTAAAAAATCAAACTTTTGCAACAGATTTCAGACAGGCCGTATGCACGGTGCCACAAGAAGTTAGCAAAAAACACTCTCGCACTAACTAACTTTTCTGCCAGTTTCTGCATTTTTATTAATCTGTAAAGAGATGCACCTCCTTGCATTGGATTAGTGCTTCGCTAACTTAAATGTGGATAAAACAATTAAATCGTACAGCTCTCTCAGACTTTCTGAATGTCATCGGATTGAATGGATCAAATCTTGAGTCATTTTGCAGGTATTGTGTCGCTTAAACAATGTATTCACTGATCTACAGACATCTCTTTCATAATATAAGATAATGGAAAAGCCTTTTTGGGCCCCGTGGCATCACGTGGTAAACCTGGAAGTTGTAATTCCACATTTTGCCTCCATGAAAATTGGCTTCAAAGCCTTGCACTTTTGCTGGGGACTTGGGCGAAACTCCAATGTCAAGGACCAGCTCCTTCTGAGGATATACATTTCAAGGTAGCAAAAACACGACAAAATTCTTATTTTTAGGTGATTATACATAAAAGAAAAAACATACTTATTCAATTATATTCCATTTCTGATAATATATCCTAAATCCTGCACAGTGGACCTTTTAAATTAAAAATTCTTATGAGCTATTTTGGTGCAAACTTGACTATGATCCTTGCACTGACTGTTGGGGTAAAGACTGAAGAGCTGTGGTCCGTTCCCACAAAAGCGACCGTTTTTTAGCAGCCGCAGGGTCAGGTGTGTGTCTGTCAGTGTGTGATCTCTCTTCCCATGGGACTCTGCATGCTGAAGCCATCGTCGCCTCCTCAGTGAAGGAGACAAGGGCTAAAATGCGTCACTGGTCGACCTCTCACCCTGACCAACATTTTGGTCCCTCTGGAGCTTTTGTCTCCTGCTCCGTGACACGTGGCTGTGATGGCCTGTCAGCGCACCCCCTTCCCAACCCGCCGCCAGCCTGGTGATGCCTCAGTGGGCAGTTGTGTTTGTGCCCTTTGGTCCTCCTCCCCTCCTCTCCAGCAAACACTCACCCAGCCCTGGAATGCAGCTTGTTTGCAGACACATCAGTCCAGTCTGGATATAGAGCTCCTCCCGAACAAGACGGCTTTCACTGAATAGCCCACATATTTGTCTCTGCTCCAAGAGTTTTCTTCAGTAGTGTCATGGTTTAACAATTCCCACCTGTACTGCAGCATTAGATACTGTGGATACTTTGCATCTTTATATCGTATTTTTTAACATCGGGATACACTTGTGGTAACGAGATGATAACTCTTCTCAATCAGCTCACTTGTCAGAGCTGTCACATCCTGTCTCATGGCTGCCTGTGTGTGTGTGTTTACCCGCTTGTACCCGTGAAATACACACACTGCAGCTGAAAGTTTGCTTGCTGGTGTGATGGGCAGGATGTGCCTGCAGGTATCTCACTTCACATGGCAGGCAGATTTCACATACACCCTCACACCCTGCATCTGTTTTCCTGTCACACACACACACACAGATACACAGGCACAGCCCAGGGGGAATGTCTGGGAAAAACTGTCAGAGAAACTGGGGGCAGCACATTGAAAAATACTGGACAATCATGAATTTATCCACGTTGCATTGAGCTGTCTTTATATTGGGAGTCTTTATGTCTGTAAAGACATCAAGTCATTTAAAGCAGTGGTTCCCAAATGTTTGTGACTTGTGATCCCTTAAAAACAATGCACTCATTGGTGGTTGCATATGTCTTCTGATAATGATCAGTTTAGCCATGGAATGATTTTTTTTCATTTGCAGAGGCCGGGGACTGAAAATATATTCAATAATTCACTAGAAAAAGAGGCACAGATTAGAGAAACTCTTAAAAATATATAAATAATTTTGTGTTGCAGAGAGACATTTTTATGTTAATAATCTGGTGACCCCTCCGATTTATCATATGACCCATTATTGTCGCCCCAGACCCCCAGTTAGGGCTCATTCATGCTCAACGTTAGATACAAAGATACAAATAGATGGAGCACAGATGGAGCCTTTTTGTCCGTGCATTCATTTAATTTATACTTGTGCATATTTTTCGAAGGCTTATGGATACGGATGAAACACAGCAGTTGTAGCCGCCTGCTGTTCCTTTAATACATAGATTCACTTGCATGACAAGTGATTTTAGGAAAGCCCTTTAGAATAAAGCAGAATAGGTCTGAAGGTGTAGCAAGATAATCAAACTGAATTTCAATTTTTCTTCACTGCATTCATTCAGTATTCTGTTTGAATGGCTGAAACCATCAGAGATGTGAGCAGTGATTCATGCAGGCTACTGAAGGTGCTGGCCACGACATTGAAACCTTTCTCCACTTTTGTCTGTGCTTACAGTATCATGAATTCCAGTGTCAGAGTTTCCAGAGGAGGATGCTGATCTGTATTTGTTTAGGTTTGACCTTTTGTTTGTGTCTGTGGGTTTATTAAGGGTATGTTATTCAGCTCGGCACACTTGAGTGCAAAACATGATTCTAAAGCTCTTTCATCGTCAAAAGCCAGTTTCCACTATATTCTGGAAGTGCAGAGAGGACCTTTTGTGCCTGAAAGCTGCATTGTGCTGTGACACAAGTCAAAAAACAATGGTAACCCTGTGTGGATGAATGGAGGCAGAGTTTGGCATGTGCCTGTGTGTTTTCGCACTCGCTCTCCTCACTTCCTGGTGGGTTTACACCTCGTTCACTGAGATATTTTTGTACCTCCGCCGAGTCCTATCATCACGGGCCAAATGGGGGCGGTGGCGACCGCAGCGATGCAACACAGGTCACAGTTTTGGAAATTGAGGCTCAGACAGCTCAGACAAGGTAGACAGATGTTAGTGAGTCACAACATTGCATTTGGCATTTTACTGCAACTCTTTTGATTCATTTCTCTGATAAGCGATAGGTGGTGGAATTTAACCACCCATCACATTTTGTGCTGCTGGTAATTTTGTCTGCCTGGTACCAAAGTCAGCACCTGCAACCGAATCATTTTGGTGGAATCTGATAGGGAAGTTTCTGACTCCACACCCCGAAATGGATTGTACTTTTTTGTCCTCTCTGAATCACCTGATATGGTCTCCAGTGAGTCTGTGTCTGCTTTAAAGGTCAAGGACATCTACTGAAAAATCCACAAAGCTTCTCTCTGAATTCACTTTAAAAAGCTGCAAACTCTTTGAGTGGCAGCCAGCATCCCAACTGAGTGGCTAAACCTGAACTATGTAAATATAGATTCAAATGGAAAAGCAACTTAATGAGGTCAAAATAATATTTCCTCATAGGGTGGGTGATATGGCCCTAAAATAATATCATGATCATTCAGGGTATTTTTGTAATAGCAATACCGTGAGCTACTTGGCAAACAACAAGGGAACACTGTCCAGAGAACTTTATTTAAAATTATTATAACTATATATATATATATATATATATATATATATATATATATATATATATATATATATATATATATTATGTTACAGAATTGTAATTATTTTTGCCCTGTTTCAGGTAATTTCCTTGTTAGTGTTTGTTTTTGTCCGAAATTTCTTTTTTTGTTGCTATTTTTCAGGTAACTGCCTTTTACTTTTACTGATTTTTTGCACATTTTTGGGTTATTTCTTAAGTTACTCATTGCCTTTATCCTGTTTTTAAAAGACAACTTGCTCAGGTAAGTAACATTTTAATGATTAAATTTGATTTATTTGTTTAAAAAATGGATTTAATGAAATAATGTATAATGTATTTAATCTAAAAAATCACTTTTAACAGCAATTATTGAACTGGGGATTTTGTTGGATTGAAGGATTTTACATTTTCTTTAGGGTGATGATGATATTACAATATATAACACCAGACATTCAATGTCTCATTTGAAAACCTCAATAGAAGCTTCAAATGTTAAAAAAAATGACATCGGGTACAGCCCTAAATAAATCTTCAACACATCACACTACATTGAAACCATTTAACAATTGTTAACCAACCAACTCTTGATATTTTAGATACAGCCGTCCTCATACACATCATTTATAGGCTCTTTTTTAACCCCTCTGTCATGTGGTGTGGTGGACCCCAACCCCAGAGACTGCAGCCAACAGGAACTCAGAAAAATCCCTTTTTATGAAAAACAAAACACCTGGAGATCACAAAACAATCCAACAAAGACTGAACCACAAGGGCTTTAAATACAAACTAGTCTGACGAGGGGATGAAGTGCAGGTGGAGAAAAGGCAGAGAAGCTCAGGTGAGGGGAATAAGGTGATTAAGAGCTGATTGGCTGAGAAAAACTCTGGAGCAGGGAAGGACTAACGAGGCTGATGCAGAGCAGGTGTGTATATGGGTAATGAGAAAAGGCAGCAGGAGGTGAAGAACACCATAAACAAACCCCCCTCAAAAGCCCAGAAAACCGCCACCATTCCTCTTAATGATAAACCCGTGCAGTGAACAAAAACCGACACAAATTAATACAGAAAATATACATGATCATATGATCTAAAGCAGAAACAACTCAGTCCAGTCCTCCCAAAAAGTCTCATGGCATCAGAACACCATTGTCAGCCATTCTCTGAATTTTAAAGCAATAGTTCAACATTTTGGGGAAATACGCTTATTTCCTGTGTTGCTGAGAGTTAGATGTGAGGATTCATACCAAACCTTTACTTGCACTGTGAATATGCAGCTGCAGGCAGCGTGCAGTTATCATACGATACGATACGATACGATACGATACGATACGATACGATACGATACGATACGATACGATACGATACGATACGATGGTACTTTATTGAAATTTGTCTTGCTTCTACAAGCTCTCAACAATCAATAGAATAGCATAAAAGACAATGAAAAAACACATTCAAACATTTGTACAGTTGCCCTCCAGCAGTCACCCAAAAGACATACAGAGCATAAAAAGCGGAAACACATAATATAGCATTTGTTTATTCTTTGCAGAAACCAAAATGTAAAAATTGGCTGTTTTATGGACGTTATATACTGGATTAGTTCCAGGCTGGTACCTGTAACTTCTTCGAATTTTCACTGTTTGTCTTGCAGCTGCTACTGGATTAAACAAATGAGATATAAATGTTAATAAGTGAGCTTTCCAGGTGCTGGTAGGTGAATTTTGCTCACTTTGGACAGAGTCAAGCAAGCCATTTTCTTGTGTCCAGTCTTTATGCTGACAAAATATCAAACTATTCCATTATGAGACAAAAAGAGAACAAGTGACTTCCCCCCTCCCTTATTTTCTCAATATCTTTATTTTTTTTTTAACTTCTTTACACATCAGTTAGCTGACATCTAACTCCTTTAGTTTTATTTCAAATTATTTAAATTATTATCTTCAAAAAGACAGTTGAAACATCCATTTTGCAAGGTGCTGATTCCCTGCCAACCCCTGGGTAATGAAACGTATTCACTCTTCCCTTGAGACACATAAGCAACAGGAGGATTTCCTTGCAGGGATTAATAAAATGTCACAGAATTGCTATAAATAATCGGCACCTGTAAGCCCTCTCTGCTTGAAGAAAGAAGCATGTCACATTAACATGAAGCATCATCTATCTGAATGCCGTCACAGCCCCTGACTTCACCGTTTCATGCTCTTTTCTTTCCCCTCGGGGACGAGCCTGTCCTTATACATTCTCTTAAATATTTGATCATGCATAAGAAGACCTTCTCTCTTGTCTTCTTCACTCACATCCACTTCTCTCTGTCTCCTGCCTCCAGGTGTGGCGTACGCGGAGGTGCGTCGGCCCTGCAGAGTCATGATTCTGGTGAACCCTCACAGCGGGCGCGGCCAGGCTCTCCAGCTCTTTACCGGCCACATTCAGGGCATGCTCACTGAGGCCGCTGTGCCCTACACGCTCGTCATCACAGGTCAGTGGCGCCAAGGTCACCCTGACATTATATAGATTTGGATTAAACCTTTAACCCCGGCATAGGACAATTACAATAATAGCTCTCACTAAGCTCGCCATAACCACACCGTAAGAAACAGCTGTAAATATCTGGCCAAATTCAAACAGTAATGCAGAGTTTTTTCAAAATACAGTAAAACGCTTGAAATCCTTAGTGCTTTTTAGGGCCAATATTACACTTTAAATCTCATATTCTATTGTAAAACAGTCTTATAAGTGTTAAGTGTTAATTACTGTAAGTTAACAGTAATATAATGTTTAAGTATTTTATGGTTTTGACACCCTAAAAGAACGATCCAATGCTGGAAATTACATATCATTCAGCAGAAATCTGCACTGTAACAAATTGCTTTAAAAGAACAGCTATATAAAAAAACAGTTATGTACAATTTTTTTTCAAAATGCAGTAAAACACTGTAAATCTAGATGATTTTTTTGGAGCCAATGTAACTGCTGTAAAAATACGGCCAAATAGAAACAGTAATGTAAAGTTCTTCTTTCTAGTTACAGTAAAATCCTGTAAAACCTGATGCTTTTTGAGACTGATATTACACCGTAAATCTCATATTCTACCGTAAAATTCTGTTATAAATGTAATGGTAATGTAATATTGAAGTAATTTACGGTATTGACACTGTAAAATCAGGGACGAATGCTGGGAACTACATTCATACACTACATTCAGCAGAAATCTACAGTGTAACAAATTGCTGCAAAGAAAAGGCCATATTCAAACAGTAATGTACATATTTTTCAAACTATAGTAAAAGACTGTAAATCTAGATGCTTTTTGCAGCCAATATTACACTGTAAATCTCATATTACACTATAAAATACTGTTAAATATTCAAAGGTAACATAATGTTAATGTAATTTCTGGTATTCACACTATAATATAATGCTAGGGTGCTGGCAACTGCAGCTGCCAGTAGTTTACTGTAATTTTACAGAAACATTTGTTACAGTGCACAGTATAAACAAACTTTTATTTTAAGTGGCAGTTTCCACTCTCTGCAGTTATGATGCATTATTTGTGTAGTCCTAAATTTGCAGGCCACATCTGCGAGTGCTCGAGCACTGATACACATTCAATTCTCGTTGCAGCCGCTGCAGCTGCTCCACATTCTGTGTGAGTTGCTGGTGGCTTTTTGTGACCTTAAACAGTGCCATGTGTTGGGTACTGACATCAGAGGCTCTGAACTTCAAGTGACCTCTCTTTGAATACCAAGGAGCTGCTGGGAAACAGGGAAAAGGCTTTAAAGAAAAAACATCATGCACAGTGCATCATTTAGCCTCACATCCAGCCTCCACTCTGTTTGGCAGGAGTTGACAGGTAAAAATTAGCAGTCTCTCCCTGCATTGGCTTGGTGGTGCATCAGCTGAATTTCTGATACAGCTCAAAGTGAGATTGAATATGACAGCAAAGACAGGGGAAAGAAGGGAAAAACTGTTTGTTTATTTGAGAAAGAGTGCCGATGCGCATGCAGGCTCTTTGTGCTGACTCCTGGGACTTAAAGAAAGGTCAGCAGCTGGATGGTGATGTTAAAAGACAGAGTAATTACTGACGTCGACCCCGGCCAAGCAGAATGGGGATGGAGGAGGGCGGGGTGGGAATGTGGGTCGCCGAGGGCCTTCAGTGGTGGGATACGGTAGCCAGTCAGAAGCGACCACGAGTGGATTAACCGGCACAACCCATTTTCCCAGCACGCAGCTCCTTGATGAATGTATCACACAGCCTTTGCCCGAGGAAGGACAAGAACCAATGGAGGCGCCTCTTGTGTCAGCATGTACCTTTTACATACTGTATGAAGCATTCAGTGTACCGAGCTTTATCTTTACCCTGGTTAACCTCACAAGAAGGCGATAGAGTGGGACACGGGAAGGGAAACATTGTATTTAAAGTGAAACAACTGGAATTAGGGCCAGCTCAATGTCATGTTTTCAATACATGATCATCATGGCCCAAAGATAACAATGTTTTTGCGATATCTATAGATCTTTGAAAAAAAGCCATCAGTCAAATTCATGTTTAACTTTCTTCTTTGTGCGTTTTGTCACTTTTTGTTGGCAAGTAAATTTCACTTAAAATATGAGTTTAGGGAAGTTGAGAGTCTGCAACAAAAACTGTACAAAATCATACAAAAAGAACAATTGATCTTAAAGCTGGGGTAGGCAGTTGAATTTTTGCCTCATTAGGCAAAAATCACATAATAAATTTTGAGCATACTTTAATTCAAGTGGACTGAGAGAAAACTAGACTTCTGCACCTTCTTTTGGCTCTGTTTTCATGCTTTAGCAAATCTAACCCATGATGGGAGACTTTGGCCAATCACAGATAACACCCACAGAGAGAGGGTGTTCCCATTGGCTGTTCTACAAATGCAGATGCAGATGCACATCGCTTCAATAAAAACCTGATGCAAGGGCGGAGAATCCTGCAGAGAATGTTGCTATTCCAGCATCGGCAGCAACTGCCTACACTGCAAAGTGACCCAAAAAGGAAGGTGAACTTAAAAAAAAAAGTCTAAAAGAGAGTCACGAACGAAACAAAATAAAATGCATGTTAGTATTAGCAAAGCGCTTCAAAGACTGAGAGAAAATGTTGCAAATAGTTTAGCAGCAGCTGCAGGTTCGATTCCAACCTCGGCCCTTCGCTGCATGTCATTCCCTCACCCTCTTTCATGCTGTAACTGTCCTGTCGATTAAAGGGCAAAAAGCCCCCCCAAAAAATCCTAAAAAGAAGAATGTCGAGCTCATGTTATCAGGATGGCCTTACCAGGCTAACTGGCAGAGCGTGACAAAGCAACAACAGAAAGAAAAAGAAAAATATGTAAGAGGCGAGGGGTTATTTACACAATGCTTTCATATGTGGATTAGCAACAGGATAGCAATATTTAATTTATAAATATCATAGTTATCTATGTCGGTATATAACGACACTCCTAACCCCTAATACCTGTGATTTCAAGTGTGTCATGTGTTGCCTAAACAGTATAATTATCGGCCATAATCTGTGCAGCTCAAAAGAAGAATCAATAATGAACATGACAGCTGGATTCAGACACAGGCTGCTGTGTGTGTTTGGCTGTGACCCCGTGAATAAGGAAGTGGCTGGGAAGTAAAGCATCACTCAGATCCCTGGCAGCTGTAAAGTGCTGAGTCAGCTGTGCAGTGCAGTTACTCTCTAACTGCCTCTGTCTGTCAACACAGCACTGCATCACCGCCTCCAGCCTCCACTGCACACGCCAAACAAACAGCAGCAGCAGCGCGGGGCGAACCGCTGGGAGAGAGAGGCCCAGGAGAGTGTTGAAAGAAGGGGACAGGTAGAGGTTGAGCAAAGTTAACAGGAAGCAGAGGGCAGCTGTTTTTATTTCAGTTGCAGCCTGGATCGATAGTGTAGCTGGAGCGGAAAAATATTTCCTTCATGATGGCAGTGCATCAATACTTGCTAACTTCTTTGCTGTCTGCGTTCTTTGCTCTCTCACGCACACACAAACACACACCGCTTCACTGGGGAGTCTCGGCTGGTAGGACTGTAGACTTTAATGCTGGTGGGATGAGCCCACAGAGAGCCCCTGCGGAGGGACCCACTCAAGGACGCTGCCAATAAAACTAGGCTGAACAAATAGCTCAGTCCTCCGCCGGCGCATTAACCAACACTCACATGCACACACACACACACACACACACACACACACACACATACTGAGCACATGCGTCCAATGATTGCACACACAAACACACACACATGCAGATATTTGTCAGTCACAGATGTTTGCATGGCGGCTAAGCTGCCTTGGAGCTGTTGAGTAGCCGCTGGATGGGCTAATGTGATATGTTTGGCCCGATAAGGGGAAATTGAATCTCTTTTCTGCTTAATCTCCCTGATCCCACCCCAGAGGCTGGACATGAAGGCAGCATGTCTCTTTCTCTGCCCTTGCCCTTGTTTTTATTTTTGTCAGTTTGCCCAACACTTTTTCTGTTTTGTCTCTTTTTCTCTGCTTTACACTTGTTTGTTCTTCAGAGCATCAGAACCATGCACGAGAGGTGGTGAGGAAGGCGGATTTGTCACAATGGGACGCCCTGGTGATCATGTCTGGAGACGGGCTGCTGTTTGAGGTGCAAATCAAATTGTGAAATATGTTACACATTAGGTGGGTTTCCATTACAGATTTGCGCAAAACTCACATCTTCTCGTGATAACATTTCAAGAGGGATGGCGATAGATGTTCAAAACATTAACAGGTTTATTTCTATTGCAGCCATCGCACTAAGCTACTAAGAAGCGCGTAATCATACCATCATGGCTTTTTTGAATCACCTGAAATACCACCTTATGCAAGCGTTAAAAGTTTTTTTTAGAAGTCTTTTTTCTTTATTAATTGAAGTGTTTCCATTAGACATATTTTATATTTGTAATTTTGATTTGTGCAATTTGAGCGTTAATGGAAACCCGCCTATTGTTATATGTATTTTCTTAGTAATTGTCATATAAAGGTCTAGTGTGTAAGATTTAGTGACATCTAGTGAATGAAAACATTAAAGCAAGAATGGCCCAGTTAGAGCCACTATTTAGCTATTTCGTTATGGGTTACTGTAAAACTACACGGTGAGCCCCATAGCAGGGGATCTGCTCTGTAAGAGTCCTCATTCATAAAACAAGTTTTTATTATGTGATTCAGTGATTATATAGTCAACAAATAAATAGATATGCAATACATATTGCAATATGTTTTACATCATTTCTTTGTTTGACTGTGCTTATTTGAGCATTGAACTATCAAAGAAACACATTTTTATCACAACTTAGTTGTGCACAAACACTGCTTTCTCTTTAGGACCATGCACTGATTCTGTTTTTGTGTTTGTTCTTGTTCACTCAGGTGATAAATGGTCTGATGGAGCGAGAGGACTGGCAAGAGGCCATCCAGACCCCTCTGGGTATTCTACCAGGTGGCTCAGGCAACGCCCTGGCCGCCTCTGTCCACCACTACTCACAGTGAGTCAGTCCATTAATGAGTCATTTAAATGCATGGACCAACAGTACAGAAGAAGAAGAACCTTCCTCAGCCTAAAAAAGAACGATTTATCTCCTTTCGGTGTAATTATGCCAAAGGCTGACTGGGCACATCATTTCTCAGGAGGGGGGAGAGACAGCGGAGCGGACTGGAACTGCTTCGCTGTGCGGCAGAGGTCATTTCAGGCTGCTGATAATTCTCAGAGGAATGATGTGATGGGTTTAGAAACTTGCACATTATGAGCGATTACGGTCCACAGTGCAGCTGTGGAACCAGCCGACCCAGCACATGTCCGGGGTGTCATCTCCATCTGCTGGTTGGCCGAGGGCACAACTTCAAAGGAAAAAATATATTTGTCATTCCAAGGTTGTAACTTGTGCTGTGCTGCAAACTGCATTTGTGAACAAGGCTGTAGCTGGGATTTTTTCATGAATCCAGGTGCCCCCCTTCGTTGTTGTTGTAACTGTGACAGAAAGACAGTCGCTCCGGGATTTCATTGACTTTTGTTTAAGGATTGTTGTGGCCTGAAATGCTTGATTTTAGACAGCTTTTCTGTTGCAGTGTTTTAAGAAGGTTTTTTTTTTGTTCCAGCGAGTATAAAAGCACATGTTTTGAGTTTGTGATTTATTCTACACAAACATTACTACTAACCATGCATATTTTATCTCACTCATCTTGAGTCTTTCTAAGTATTGCAACTGATCTGGATACAACAGCCTGTGTCATGGTGATTTTTCTCGCCTGTCCACGTATTTCAGCCATTCTGCAGGTGTGTTTTGGAGTAGAAAGATCACTCTCTCCAGGATTTCGCTGGCTGTCTGGCTTACGATTGCTGCAGCCTGAAATGCCTGATTTCACAGCAGCTTTTCTAAAAAAAAATGCAATGCTGATGTTTATAAGCATTTTTTGTTTGTATTCTTGCTATTTAATTGTGGGGGGCAAGTGAAAATTGCAAAAATCCAGCGATCAGCTTTTGCAACCATTTGAAGCAGCTCTGAAGGACCGTCTACATGAGCTGATCTCCTCCTGATCTCTCTGCCCAGTTAGTACAAGCGAACACAGCAGCGGCGTCAAAGACCTGACGCCAAGCCAGTAACAGTCCTAACCGTGTCACACTGACACAGAAATGGCTCTGTCATTAAACGCATCAGTAACTCCTGGCTAAAGTTAGACATGTGATGCTAACAGTTAGTCCTGTCACTGTGTGGGTGTGACTATGCTATGATTGCTTCTAACTCTCGATGTGTGTCTCCGTCTCTCAGGTCACCTCCAGCGTGGAACGAGGAGCTGCTTTTGAGCTGCGGTTTCATGCTGTGCAAAGGTCTGGTCGTCTCCATGGACCTGGTGTCGATCCACCTGGCCTCTCGGCAGCATCTCTTCTCCTTCCTCTCCCTGGCTTGGGGCTTCGTGGCTGACGTCGACATCGAGAGCGAGAAGTACCGCCATGTCGGAGCAATCCGCTTCCTGATGGGCACCCTGGTGCGTCTTGCCACCCTCAGAGTCTACCAGGGCAGGTTAGCGTATCTGCCTGTTAAGGAGGCGCCAAAACATCCAAAAGGGAGCATCAAATCTAACCACCCTCCCTCCACACCTCAGCACCCCTCGCTTTGTTCCTCGCTCCCCTGTCGGCTCCTCCCCAACACCTCTCCAAACCAGAACTCTCGTTACAATCACAACAGCACAAACTCCAACCACAACACCATCACTAACTCCTCCAACAACGCCATCACCACCAAGAGACCTGAGACGCAGAGTGATGGCAAGACCAGAGCACCAGAGGACTCTCTGCTCCCTGGCTTGGACCAGCCAGTCCCAGAGAGCTGGACGGTGGTTAAGGAAGAGGACTTTGTCTTGGTTTTGGCTATTTACCAGTCCCACCTGGCTGAGGACCTGTGGACAGCCCCCGGCGCGGTGGCAGACGACGGAGTGATTCATCTGTTCTATGTGACAGCAGGAATCTCCCGTCCTGCACTCTTGCGCCTTTTCCTCGCCATGGAGAAGGGTGGTCACTTGGCGTGTGGTTGCCCCCACCTGGTGTACGAGAAGGTGAAGGCTCTGCGGCTGGAGCCCGTCTCTCCGCAGGGCATGATCACTGTGGACGGGGAGATGGTGGAGTACGGGCCCGTTCAGGCTCAAATCCATCCAGGACTGGCCAGACTCATTTGTGGATGAACTTGGATTATTTTAATCTTTTCTGGCTGTAGAGCTTTCTAGTTTGGCCTTTTATACTCAGTGTCGATTTCTTTCTGTATGCTGTGTTTTCAGAAGTGCCAAAGACATTTTATCAGCCTCTGGAAATTCCTCTATTTTTCTACAGAAAGAATTTGTCCTATTTTTATCAGCCCTCCCCCTGTCCCCTCTTTCTCTCAATGTTTGATTCAGGGTCAAAGCCATGGATGGTTGTTCTTGCTGCTGGCTGGTCCCAGCTTAGAGAAATGGATAGAGATTTTGTGTGTGTGTGTGTGTGTGTGTGTGTGTGTGTGTGTGTGTGTGTGTGTGTGTGTGTGTGTGTGTGTGTGTGTGTGTGTGTGTGTGTGTGTGCATAAGCTAGCCAGACCTTTATGTATGTTTGTGTGCACTTGTGTGTGTATGTGTGAGATTGTGCACGCGGAGCTTTGGCGCGGAGCCGTGCAGCGGCTGAGGAGTGCATTGTGCACTCCGCTGTCGGACCTCATAAGCACGACACACGTGAAGAGAAGCACATTTTCCCATCCTGGGAGGCTCGTGAAGAAACCACGCCTCTTGTCCCACTCTACTGCCCCCAGGCCGACAATCTCCCTCCTGGGCAACCGCTCTGACAGCATCGCCTCCCCCTCAGCCTGGTAAAGAGGAGCTTTCTTGCTGAGGAGATATAAATCCCCCGGGGGATTTGATGTTGAAAAATCTTTAATCTTTGCATAGCTTATATAAACTCGAACAATACCAGATCCAGTCACACTAAGCAGTAGTCAGTCTCCCTTTTTTTTTTCTGGGTGTGAAAACTTCCTCCAGCTGCTGGTGGAGCAGAGAGAAACCTGACCAACTGATACTTCCTGTCCTGTCTGTCCTCTCACCCCGCTTCATCTGCAACCATCATCAAACTGTAGCCTCCACTCACACATAAACACACTTTCTTCTCCCCATCCCCCCCTCCTCCTATGCACAGCTCCTCACTGTACACACACACATTCCCTTGCATCTCTGCAGCACTTAGTGAGGGGGAGGGGCATGGTCTGCTACTGTGCATATGATCCCCTCTCCTCTTGCCATCTTAAGATTGTACTCTCCCTCCCTCCTTTGGTTAATGAGCCATCAGCACCTAATGTGTCCTTAATACGAAGCTTTAAATCTGCAAAGGTGTGCAAAATAGAGTTTTTAAAAAGCTTTTAAATGAGTTTCGGCGCTTAACACTTATTAGACTGGTTGAGGCTAACTAAAGTGGAGAGGTTTCACACCGGGGTCAGTCAGCGGTGCATATTGAGAGGCATACAATCAATGAGAGCTGGAGGGAGTCAAATGCTCGTCTGTTGTGTGGCCTTTGCGCTAGTGATGAGCATTAGTGTACGGGAGCATAGGGCAGTGCAAATGTTAGAATTATCATCAGTGCCCACACTCACACACACACCAGTTTATTTCAGGTCATGACGACCGCACCAGAACTGTTACACCCACAGGTATGCAGCAGCTGAATATCATCAGCTGTCTGTCCTGACCTTAAAAAAAATCATATTCTTCAATTTGAAAAAACACAATGTCAACAGGGTAAAAGAGACGTTGCTATGAGTGCTAATGCATCTGATAACAACAAAATCACCTCTCGTGCTGAAAGTAAAATGTTGACAGGCTAATGGGGTTCAAAGAAATGCTGATTCTAAGCTTTTTAATGTTTTGATGCGCACATCACTGTCATCCTGAGTGCAATACAGTCAATGCAGTGAGCTGATAGCGCACATTGTTTTGCTGCTGCTGTTTTCAGAGCTTTTGAAAGGAGGAAAGTGTTTGGTTTCCGCCGGACGAAGCGTAAATTTTCAAATTTCTTTACATAATGCAAACAGAAGGAAAGTCTCTTTAGGGACTGTATGAAAATTATTCCAGTGTGGAGGAGGGCTGAATCTCATATTTTATTCCTTGCCCAACATAATAGTTTCTTTGGAGGCTCCCTTTGACACAGAGAAAAATGGCTTAAGTGTCTTTATAGGCACATTAGGGCTGATTGATATTGCCCCAAAATAAAATCTCTCTTTTTTTCTTCATGTGCAAGATAGCATTGAGTGTTAATGATTTAACAAATCCTGCACTACCTGCATTATGCACATTGAAAATACACAGGTTATCCCACACAGCTATGAGCTAAGCAGGCGTCCACTTTAATGATCTGTTCCTGCAGAGATAGAGAAGAAAAATCTGCAGTCCCTTGACAAGACTTCAACCTGACATCTGGAGACAGGTGCATGCTAGCGTTAGCTGCCCAGCAGGTAAAGATAAAGAAGAATAAAGTAGATTTTACACACTGATCTCTCAACTTCTTTGTAGTTGCTGTATATGACATTCTGAGCATTAATATAGCCACATTTAGACATTTACTATTTAAAACTAGTGTGGAGCAATGGTTTGCTGAGCAGAGAATGAAATCACTTTCCATTATCGCTCACATAACACACCTACGTTGGCATTTACTGGAAATAATGGCGGCTAGTGAGGTGGCTGCAATAGAAATAAACCTGCTGATGTTTTGAACATCCATGGCTATGCTTCTAAGAATTTTGTCACGAGAGGAGATGTCGCTTAACATCACTCAAGGGAAACGCAGCCATCTCGCAATTGTGCTTTACTGACATTTCAAAAATGTTGCTAACGTATTGTGCAAATTTGTAATGGCCACCTGCCTACTGTGAGCTTAACTCTTGTATATCACAACAACACGTAAAGAAGGCTCCACCTTGTGGTGCTGGTTAGCATTGCAGTAATACCACAACTGGCTGTCACTCTGTGTATCCCCCTGGCTTGCAAATTGCCGCTGCTTCACACTGTGGTCATATTGCACTTAGTGCTGAAACACTGTGCCACCCCACAGTGGCAGAATGATCTTGTTGAGGAAGCGTAGCGCCCACCCTGCTATTCCCTATTAGGAGTTCTGTCAACACTCTTACCTTTGTTAGCACTGTCAGCAATGTTAGCATCATTAGCTGTTTGCCATCAGCTCAGCTACCTCCATGTTGAGAGCCATGTGGAGGCAATCCTGACTCAGACTCGGAGCCACAGAAATTTTGTGAATGTCATATACAACACCTTTAAAATATTTTTTGTGCACATTTAAAAAAAATTAAATTAAATTAAACATACTTTTTGAGATTTATACATTTTACATATTGTGCAAAAGCAAAAATTTGAATGATCCAACATATATTGCTAAGCTTTGCAACACATTAACTGTACTGTAATGAACTGTACTGTACTGCTGGGAGCTGCTGTAGGCCAATATAAAATGACTCCCTGCTGATATGTTTAGTCACAAATAACTGCAAATACAAAGCCACAAAATTCTGCCTCTTAATACTGACATATTGACCCTGTTTGCCACAAGTCAATATTTGTTAAATTTGTTGTAAATTAAAGACAAAATGCAAAGATAAGATTTTTTTCCCTATACATACAGAAAATGCTCCACTATGATGACGGTGTTCACAAGAATCACCTTTTTGATCCAACCTATTTGGCCCCCTCCCTTAATGAACCATAACATACTTGAAGCTGACCTCTTCCATTCTCCATCTTCACTGCAGTGCCGATTTTTTGCCTATACTTGATTTTTACATTTACATATACTGTGTGATAGTCATGGCTACAACTCCTGTACAACATACTGTACCTTCTACCTTCATCAGAGTTATCCAGGTGCTTTGAATGCGTTATCATGCTCTGCAGGCTGCGCTCATGAACTTGCAGGTGCCCATGTGCACTGTTCATGACTAAATGTAAAAAGGACATCTCATCGGGGTAGAGATAAGCTATGCAAATGCCTTGTCATGGCTGCAGATATTTGGAGTGACGGGGCCCTCTGGTGGACCGCTCATATACACTCATTGAACGATTCCTGAAATATTATATCATACAATGCAATCTCTTTTGACTGCCACCTCTTTTCTGCTTCTTGTCATGAATGAATCGATATTAAGCTGCAGGAGACATACGATTCTACAAACAAATCTCGCCAACATCCATGTTATTGTAATTTACCATTGGGGAAATTTACTTGATACTTGCGTAGAAACACGGCTGCAAATAATAATCAATGTCAACATGTTGGAGTAGGGCGTTGTTACACTACTGTTAAATTATGGTACTATACTGTTAAATTGTTTATTCCAGTGGATACTTTAATGTAACAGCAGTTTTTTTAATGTTAATACTTGTCTTTGTCAATATTGTTATGGCATTTTATAAATGAGTTAAGAAAGTTGTGTCACAAAAGTGTGAAGCGAAATGAGACCCAATTATGTTTTTATGATCCTCTAAGAATCTGAATACGTTTTGCTTTCTATACAATGTACACTCGATTTATGGAGAGGCGATGAATGTTTAATTCATTGTTTTGTTATTTACTGTAGTGGTATTGAACTGGTTTTCAGTGCAGTAGATCAGGGGATCCATGTGGTATGGCTGAATGTGTTATTTTGTCCATGTTAATCAAAAAAGTAAATTTCGTGCCACATATTTGCAGTTTGTTTATTTTTTACTTAAGTGCAAATAAGGAAAAAAAGTTTTTTCAGAGTGCCTTAGCCATTGCCCCAGACGGCAGAAAGGTGGTGCACAGAAAACAAAAAGAATAAAGGAGGGGAAAAATGTTCTTTGAGAAACAAATTCTTTACTTTATCACGTGAAATTCTCATATTTTATTATTGTGAAGGACAATTATTTGGTATGAACCAGAGTGTATACAATGATTCTCTATTATAGACCTGTATTATCTGTGAAGCTTTCTGGAAGAGGGGTTGACTGGTTTTTAAGTTTTAAAATCCATATAAGGTTGTTATTTAATACTTTGAACTGGCTTTTGACAACCAGGTATTCATCATCTCCTTTCATTTTCTGGTAATTCTGTTTATAGACTTCTTTTTTTAAAGACCAATAAACGTATTCATGTAGAAAAATGACTTCTGTTTTTGTGCTGATTATTAACAATATGACCTAAATATAGCAGGAGTTGTAGCTGAGCTTTGGCATCAGACTTTCAGTGAGCAGTGTGTAGGATTTAGTGGCAGTTAGCAGTGAGGATTGCAGATTGCAACCAGCTGAAACTTCTCTCAAGTGCCAAGCGTGAACTCCCAGTTAAAATTCCTTCAATGTTCATTGTTCAGGAGGTTTGTTTGTTTTTTGTTATTCACAGAGTTGATCAAAATGTAAATACAAACATTATTTAAGTAAAATTTGACATGTGAAATGGGACAACCTGATAAGCTATTCAAAGCTTGTAAATAGGGGCCGCGACATTAAAAAACATCAAATTTCATTGTGATTGTGTGTGTGATTTCAACCAGTTATATTCCATTTCTGCCAGTATATGCCCCTATATCCTACAGACTGACCCTTTAACATCTAGAAAAAAAAAACAGTTGGAGAACTACATCAGTACAGCTTCTGGAAACAAAAAATATGATGGTACTACTATATTGAAAGGATCTTTTTAAAGTAAAGTGCGTAATTACTTAGCAGGCGTACTACTTTGCAGGCTTTTTGATCATATATATATATATATATATATATATATATATATATATACACATATATTTATATATTCTGATATATTTAGTATTGTAAAAGACATCACAATATAGTTGCTGGTGAACACAATTAAAAACAGCTATTTTTAAATCCACACAGGTGGTCACTGTAGTGCACTTCTTTCTCCACCAGAGAGAGCCAGAGGCTTTGTCTGAACTCTAACTTACTGCACCGAACAAACATTTAAACCTAACACTTGTTTTTGCTTCAATTTTCACTATCGGTGGATACATTTTTGCAAATATTGGTCACACATTTCTTAAAAATTCTTGTTAGTGATCACTTCTCCTTCCCAAGATAATCCAGCCACCTGGCAGGTGTGGCATATCAACATGCTAATTAAACAGCTTGACTATTACACACTTTTGGATGGTCGCAATGAAAGGCTACTCTAAAATCAGTTTGATCACACAACAAAATGCCACAGATGTTGCAAGTTTTGAGGGATTGTGCTTTTGGCTTGTCCACCAGAGCTGTTACCCTTAAACTGAATGTGAATTGTGGGTTTCTGGTACAGACAACCAAACAGAGGTGCACCTTATTGATGGCAGTTTGAATGCACAGAGACCGTGATAAGATCCTGAGACATGCTATTTATCTGCTGCAGCAGGATAATGCATTGTCCCGTGTTGAAAGGATCAGTACACAATGCCTGGAAGCTAAAAACATTCCAGTTCTTGCATGACCTGCATGTCACATGTTCACCATTAAGCATGTTTGGATTGACATGTACAATAACATGTTTCAGTTCCTGCCTTTATCCAGCAACTTTGCACAGCCATTAAAGAGTTTCACAGGCCACAATCAGCAACCTGATCAACTCAATGTGAAGGAAATGTGTTGCACTGCATGAGACAAATGGTGGTCACACTAGAGACTGACAAAAGCTTTGTAAACAAAAAAAAGCATTTCTGTTGTACTAACACATGTGAAATCAAACTGCAGCTTTTAGGGTGGCCTTTTATTGTGACCATCCTAAGACACAGCTGTGTAGTAACGATGCTGTTTAATCAGCATCTTGATTTGCCACACCTGTCGGATAGATCATGTTTGAGAAGAAGTGCTCACTAACACATATTTTTCAATAAATTTGTGACCAAAATAGGAGAGAAATATATCAATTGAGTTGAATTTAAATTATGAATGCAAAATTTTGTACTATATAGTTGAAGGCTCACAGTTTTGGAGGTGGGTTTGAGGTGTTATGGAAAATACAACCTTCAAATTTACCATAAAGTCAAATCAATACCTCTCATTCATTTTAACATTTATGAAGGTTTTGATTTATCCCCGGGCTGTTGTATTAGACTGAAATATTCTAGCAAACTCTCATAAACTGGCAGCTGACAAACATTTCCAGCCTCAAAATCCATTAAACTTGATGGCCTGCAGATGGCAATATAGTCTAAGTAGTAATTTTTGATTTAAGCGGGGAAAACGGGGACTGTGTATGTGTGTGTGTGCGCATGTGTGTGTGTATGCGTGCATGTGTGCATTCAATTTGGCGGCCCTGAGCAGTTGTTAGAAAGGCTGCAGAAGTATTGTTCCACAGGAAGCCACACGACACTGTGGCGTGTCCTGTCTTTGTCTCTGGTGTGTGCTGCTCTGCGCCTGCTGTCACTGACTCCTGACAGCCATAAACATGAGTCACACTGAAGGTCACCTCTACGCTGCTCGTGCCTAAACCATGTAAATCCGTAAACAGGATGGAGTATGGGCCAACTTTTAATCACATTATGGACAAGTTTAAGTGGCACTAAGTGATGTATGACTCTTGAAGTCTCCTTCCACACATTTCAAAGTATACTCTGCTGTAATTAATCATTTTTTAAACATGGTTTTAGCACATAACTAAAAAATAATAATAATAAAAAAAAAAAAACTGAAAAGGGGCCATAAGCACATCTACTCTTTCTCCCACAGTGAGAAATTCTGAATCTGACCTCTATGCCACCCACCCCCACCACATTTTGCGGTAGGTTTCGCTTTCCGCATTGTGAAGTGTGTGAACATAGATGTAGCTATAGCAGACTGCTGCTAGGTTGATTGGTGATGCAGCGTACGGTGGCCAGTGTTAGAGGAAACACTACAAAGATTTAGCAAATCGGTTTGAGCCTCAGTCAGGCCCAGATAACCTGTTGTGCATGTCATCCCTGTTCGTCATATTTTGCCATTTGGGAGGAGGCGTTTTGTTGTATCATAAGGCAGAAGCGGTCGGCGATGAGAAGCGGTTGGCATTTAGATTTAGGCAATAAAGTTAGGTCATGGTTAGGAAAATATTGCTTTGGTGGTAAGAAGAAGTTGATGTTTGGGGTTAGGTAAGAAAAAACTTGGTTATAGTTAAAAAAAGATTGTAGTTGTTGCTAAAAAAAAACACCCAGCCTTAATGCATGCGGCTAGAAAAGGCAGTCATGTGTCACTACAGAACAACTGGCTTTGAGTAGTACAAATGGATATTGTTTATTACTCCTCAGTCTAAGTCCAGTGTTCTGCATATGTTAAAGCCATCCACCGACCCTCCCATCCACCCTTAGCGGACTTTGACACTCTTCAGACTACGTATGTTGCTCTAAGTGTCTAATAGTGGCACAGATGGAGTTGGCAGACAAGAATAGCCTTCAGCAAACATAACTTCAGCAGCAGCGTGACATCATTGTATATTCAACAGTCCATGTTGAATCTCTCTCTCTAACTCTCCTCTGCAGGGTCTTTAGTAGTATCTGCGTCACAACAATGCCACTTAGTGGTATAAAGTAGCAAGCATATAATGATAGAGCACAACAAAGTGCACAGACATGGATCTCTCCAGTGGAGGACTGTGAAAACACCTCTTTAGAGGTAAACTTTGAAAAGATGTCAGTATAGTCAAAGTCAGACATTTGGGGGACATAAACAGAAGAATAACACAATTTCAGTTTTAGGGATCTTTAACTTCTGCCTGCTCTGCTCTGCGTACCTCACTTCATGACAGGCACCTGAAATTGACTTAAACAAGCTGGTTTATTAGAGTGCAGATTCATCAGAGGAAGTAAACCACTGTCTGTCGTGTCAGTCCCGCTTTTTCATTCATGTTTTGTCTTAACACACACAGGCTCAAATGTCTCCAGATGCAGCTCCTGAATCATTAAACTCCAGTGGGTCTGGAAAATATCTTTCACAAGACAGAGAGCTCAGATCCTGATGAGTAAATTAACGACCTTAGCGGCCCCTGCAGATACAGCGTTCATGTCATCTCTGGCACGGAGCAATAAAAACCTCCACTCCTCAAAGACTCATCTAAAAAAACATGAAGCTCTTCTCTTTTCACCTCCAATCACACTGTGCTGAGGATGTTTCATTGAGCCCCGTTCACAACAAGTCTCCTCCTGCGCCTCTCTGCGGGGGTTGAATACCTTGCTCAAGGGCTTGATAATAGCTGCAAAGGGAGGGGATCCACATTCAAGCAACTGGGTTTGAAGCAGCGACCTGAAACGGATCCAGACCATAAATGCTGTAGACTTTTAATGGCATGCTGCAGATTTACAGCATATCTAAAAGTTTATAACACCTCAATCACTTATACAGACCTTTGCTTTTTAGCATGCAAACACAGTTTAAATGAAGCCAAATAGGTGTTCAGGTAAATTCAGCTGTCTGCGGAGTGAAGCGAAACTAAATTGCTTTGGTGAAATTGTGTTTTTCAGTCGAGAAATGGAGCGCCTTACAGAGTCTCTCCCTCTGTCAGTGTCTTTAATTTTGCTCCCTCCCCGCTTAACTCCTTTTCCTTAACCTTTTCTGACAGGATTAATTAAATGCCACTCCAACAATCAGCTGCATGCCAGAAGAGGGAGTGGTCTGGAGGATGGTGTGAATGTGTGTGTCTGACCTTATACTCTTTTTTAGCCCTTCTTTTTCAGGACCCTCCCTGCTGCTCTGCCTCAACACACCCAAAATCACTGTCTGTCTGTCTGTCTGTCTCTGTGTGTGTCTGTCTGTGTATCTGTCTGTTCTGATTGGTTGCAGGGCAGCCTTCAGAGCTCAGATGTCCCATCTGCTGCATGACTGGGGTTAAAATATCATCTTACAACATCACACTTTCAATAATACAACAATAAAGATAATCTCAAGTGCCTTTCAAAATGTGCCAGTTAGCCCCGAGCAAGTCTCTAGATGTCAGAGCGGGCTTCCTCTCCATCCTCTGAAACCAGGTGTGGCCAAAAGTGCCACTGTGACTTTTATTCAGCTGAAAGCTGACGTGTTAGTCACATGGCTTTTGAGATGCAATAAATCATCTTTAATAATACATTTTGCTTCATCAAATTCCCACCATGACGAATTTCTTTTCTTTTTTCTTCAGGTTTTACACTACTTTAGTTTTTTTTATTTTAATTATATTAAGGCCTATGTAAAATTTAGTTTTAACAAGGTACTATGTGCACTCACAGTTATAGATAATTTTTCATTTGATAAAAACAATATAGTTAATGAAGTGAAATTGAACTGGATTTTACCATTTTAATCAAAAAGCATCTTGATTCACAGGACTCCTGCTTTCTAACAGCTGAGGTTAATTTCCTCTGAATTCACGACCATATAGAGATTGTGATTTTAAGAGGTAAATGGAATTCTAATGATGAAACAAATGATCGTGCATTAGATACGACATTTAAAAGACAAACAGCCAAAGTTGGCACCACACTCTGAACTTTAGAAGACTTCTAACAAGCCCATGCACCTGACCGCCCTGTGAAATATGTAAACCGCCTCTCACGCTCTTCCCCCTTGCAGATCCAGACATATAATTCACCTTGCTGAGATGCTGCTTGGTCACACTGCTTAAAAATCCATTTCATTACCTCAGCAAGGACTGTGGTCTATTTTTTAACCCAACAAAAATGCACTTTACAAGTTTCGGGAACTCTGGAGGGTTGAAACACCATTCTTCCAAAATGTATTCCCTCATTTTGTGTTTTTGATGATGGAAAACGCATTCTCACATGTCTGTTTGAATTCTTGATTTAAAAAAAAATCATAATCAACTAGGGCTGCTCCGAATTTTTATGCCACTGAGCATGATTGGATGTTAATTGCTTAATTGTACCATGCAGTGCACCTGCGTGGAAGCATCTGCATTCATTATGTTTCTCATTTATTCAGGTTTTTTCTTTCATTTGTCACCCGTCTTCTGTATTCTTCCTCTAAGTCTATTGGACATCCTGTCAGCTGGTGTTATAAACTGCAGGGCCTCCAGTGAGACCGTGAGAGAGTTGTTTCTCACAAAGTCTGTGTATTCAGCGTCCAAATCCACACTGCTTTGTACTCGTTGCTCCCAGAAGACAAACTGCACCTACAGCCAGGTGATCAAGCTATTGTACAGTAATGTAGTTGTGTAACAGGGCGAGACCCGCTGCTTCTGCAAGCTGACACCATGAATTTTAGCGCCTTGGTTTTTCCACCTAGATGATAAAATTTGCTGCTTAAGTGATTTCTCTGCTGTCTCGCCTTTCTTCCCACCAGATCGCAACAACTGATGACCAATCAGTTCATTATTTAATATTCAAAGCTGTTCTGTTATTGTTCACAAGCATTTTTCCCACATTTACTGTTGCAAGCTGTCTGTGTGTGGATTCTTTTAAACTATACATGTTTGGTTTAGGAACCAGAAAGCTCACTCATCTAGTCAGTCTTTAATTTATGTTATCAATACTTCGTCTTGCATCAGGTGACGCAAAACATATTTTCCGAGCATTTCATTGCCACTTTGTTAAGAATTGACATGACTGAATTTGAGCATGCTGCTGCTCGTCCAACGTCATCGTCCATCATGTGATCATATGTCCCCTAACAGCGACATTTTATGGACACACAAAAGCTTTTGACGATACAGTGACATAAAATTGTGTACACAGCTGCTGCTCAGAAAAGTTAAATTTGACTTTATTCTCATCAGAAACCATACAAGTAGCTGGTCTCTGGCAGTTTAAAGGACCACAGGTTTTAATTCCTCCTCAGTCACATGAACAATGCTTCAGTGAGCACAGGAAGAAGTGAATGTGACACTGAAAGTCTTCATCTTCCGCCATCGCCCAGTGTCACATACAGAAATCTGAGCGGACACGTGTGTCCTTAATCAAGTCCAAACAGGCTAATGGGACACTTCATTACCCAGAGGACCATCTGAGCATGAAAACTCACTAATTAAAGAATGACTCACGTCTTGTGTCAGAATCGGTTGACATCAGAGGATGTCTTGACTAAACCAAGTTCCACCTCCACCTCCACCTTCCCTACACACACACACACACACACACACACACACACACACACACACAGACCTCTCTTTTATTTCTCTGCAACTGCAAGGCAACCAGTGTCTATATTTAAGTGCACATGTATGTGTGTGTGTGTGTGTGTGAGCAGCTTGGCAGTTGAAGGACCCAAAGGGCTGTCCACAAAGCAGAGAGACCCAAAAGAGGGCTGAGTCACTGCTTTGTGTGTATGTGTGTGTGTGTGTGAGCCCATTGTGTCATCCTTGTCTGTATTGAGACCCCTGAGGCTGAGTGGAAGTCTGGCATTATCATTTATGATGAGGTTGGAGGGCTCAGCTGAATGGATGATGCTGAGATGAGCCCTATGAGCCACTTCGTGCTGTGTGTGTGTGTGTGTGTGTGTGTGCGCGTGGTAACCAAGTCTCTCATCTCCATATAAATGGCCGCAGGGAGAGGGGATGGTTTCTATTTAAATGTGAGTGTTTGTGTGTGTATAGTGTGCTATTCTGGGATCAAGCCACCACTATGATACAGTCCAATCATCCACAAAAACAACACAACCATCACAAGACTTCCTTGACCGCCAGAATGTGTGTTTGTGTGCGTGCGTGTGTGTGTGTGTGAGTGTGTGTTTCACTGTTAAAGAGATTTGCATGATGTTTGAGATGATGAGGTAACAAAGCCTCGCAGTGTGTTGCCGCTGAGTTCCGGTTAACCTTGCACGGCTCGCTGACTGTACAGGTTTGACAGCGCAGGTTACCTGAGTCTGGCACATGTTCACACTACAGATGGCTTCTTTTTTTTTTTTCCTTTCAGGTTGTTGCTTGTCTGTCCCACCTAAATACCATCCAAGCTCCACCCAAGATTATAATAGATAAGATAACGGCAAGCACTAAACTCCAGGAAAGAAAATATTTACAAGGAGGTGATAAGACGGATGTAACACGGGTCATTCCTAACAATAAGAACATGTCTTCTGTTTGTGAATTTTTCTATGCTGCTACAACCGGTAATTAAGTCAGCAAAAGTTTTCAGTAATTTTAAGTGAACCCAGTGTTTTGTGTTCACAAGCATGTCGGCTTATTTACAGAGCTTTAAAAGGTTGGTGATGTTCCACATTCCTCCAAAACCAGAACATGTGACATATTCTTTCATGGGCGAAGCACGGACGCTGTTATTTATGCTCAGTCCCACACGGAGCTGTTGCTGCAAATAATTCATTACAGCACCCATTGTTATGTTAACCAACACATACCCATAAAATGTTAAATGCCTCCTATTTAAGGAGCTGCCACATAGTACCCAGCTTTTTAACCCTTTGACACCTTGATTGATATCAGTTTTCTTGTGCTGCATCCAGACGCCTTTCACAAGCATTTAAACCTCTGACACCTAAGATTATTGTTTATTTTTTCTCTTTTGAATACACAGGGGAAAATAAATGCACAACCTGCCAAGAAAAGTTTTAAAAAAAAAAACCCAGAAAACTGTATTTAGAATTATTATATTCATTTTGTTGTTACTTTTTGAATTTTTTGTTGTTTTTTGTTTTGAGGATATTGTCTTTTTTTTAAAAAATAATTTCTTCCTATGTTTTTTCTGGCCATCACCCTTTTAGAAGCTCATTGCTCAATAACAAAAAGATAAAAACAAGGAGACAGCATTTTAAAATTATATACAAAAAAACCAACCTTTTAACAGGAGATGAAGTGTAGGATTGTAGATTGTGACCAGCTGAACTATGGTGGCTGACACAAAAATGCAAAAAAAAATGCAAAATGCCTAAATGCAAAATGCAAATGGCCTGAAGCCAGCTTGATTTGTCTGTTCTGAGTTACTGTTGAAAAAATATGGTGGACTCTGGACCTGATCCTGCCTTCCCACCCTCTAACTATTTAATCAAGTTAAGTGAAAGAGTTTTTTTTTTCAATGAAAATTTGTAAGTATCTGTTATGCTCATTTTCAGCTTTTCCACTAGAAAATATTTACATGCCTTGATAATATAAAACTTTTAGGCAGGGAAGTTATGTTGTATGAGGTGTACTTATTTATTGTTGCATAGCACACTTACAGGGAAAAGCTAAAAGGTAAACTGGTGAAGGAGCCTGTCCGTGGATGCTGAAGTCAGCGGTCTATTTAGCAGATCTCATGTTGCTGTGTCTCTGGCTGTATATCTGTTTCTCCATCTTTCCCTGCCTCATGCTTTATTCGCAGTTTCTCTCTGTTCCTCGCCTTTTGCCTCTCAGTCTCTTCAGATAAGGAGGAGGGATTTTCTGTTCTATCTCTCCGCTTTCTGCATCTCAATCACTGCTCCTCTCTTCCCTCCCGTATCCTCCTTGTGTGATATGAGTCTCTCAGTGTGTCTGACTCATTCTAAATCTGGATGTGTGACCCAGAAAACTATTCATAAAGCATATTTCATCTCGTGTCTGAATGACTATATGAATTTAGTTTTGTTCCAGCCTCTGTCACTCTTGCGTCTTACAGTGGAGGCAAAAAGACCCACATTAACACCTTACTTATGTAGTGATGCGTCATTGAAATTTTTGGCATATGGAAAATATATAATCTCAAATGAATCTCTGCAGTTTTTTGGTCTCTTTAGAGTGCTGTTTTATATAGTTTTGAAATGTTTTAATATCAAAATTCTGATCAAACAATCTAATAATTAATCATCACATGGAATAATACAACATACAACTCCAGTGAAATATGATCCCATCAGTCCCTTTAAGTGCTCTGTAATTTTGTCCTTTTTTGCATCTTCTTACATTGCTTGCTACTGCTTTATAATTGTGTTTCTGGATGGTTCTGGTCATCCATGGTTTCTGGTTGTGGAGTTTATATGTCGACACATACCAACCTCAACAAGATGGCCACATGGTTGCTCGTTCAGCAACATGGGCAGCGACTCACTCTATTTTCCAGCTTTTATGTTTATTTCTGCGGTATTCCAACACGTTCTTATCCCAAGTCATCACATTTTGCCCCTTTGTAGTGGATTTCTGTGTCTATATATTACGCTCAAGGTATACGTCGGTGTCTGCCATTGACATTTCAGGATGCCTCTACTGGGAAAGCAACAAATGCTTATGGTGGGATGATGCTGCACGTGGTTATGTTTAGGCAACACGAGCGCATGGCAACCAATGACGGGACATCAACAAAAGCACATGTACAAGAGGCACATGGTGAGATGTAGACAAAAAACATCACATTCAGACAGAAAACAAACACTGGTCTCCTACATGTTCTATTTACTATTCGAAATTTGATAACAACTCACAACCATGTCCAACATGGCTAACAGTTGATATTTGCAGAATTGCAAAGATGACTGAAGCATCGTGAGACTGTACACTACCTTTGCTCACATCTCTCTGATATTTTTTTGTTTTTGGCAGGAGTGATGTGAGAGGAGATACACTGAGATAAATCAGATGTTTAGTGTATCTCGGACGGCATGCAGAGCAGCCTTTCACAGCTCCAAAGGGCAGCCATCCATGATTCATAATCTACTGTATATTTCATAAAAAAATCTAGTTTGCACTAGGAGAAAACATTTTTATCTGGATGCCTGCCTTAACAAGAGATTGGGAAATCCAACCCAAAACAAAATGAGCACAAGCACTCTCAGAGCCAAGCAGTAATGTGGGGATTCACATAAAGCTGGTTTAGAAGTAAAGACGCAAACAAACATTGAGCAAGTGCACAAACTTATTGTCTGTCTCCCAAACAGGATGATACAGTGGAGATTTTCTCGTCTCAAAACATTTTTTTTTCTGTCTAAAATGTGAATTATGTGCACATCAGCCATTTCATTAATGTCATCTATACAAGTTTATTTTTCATGCAAACAGTACCTCTGCACAAACCCATTTTCCTTCAGAAAAACTCAAGGGCACTATTTCATACACTGCTTTTATAATCTGCAGGACATCTGCATCTGTCTTCGGAGTAACGAGTCTGTCCTGCGCGGTGTTTATTGTGCTCGTCTCTGCAGATAACTTCTGTTTTGTTGGGGCACAGTTGCTGTGACTTTGTCTTCCAGGCAAAAAACATTCTGAATGTAAATGGCACTTGGTGTAAACAAAGAATAAATCAATTACCTGACCCCTTTAGTCTTTCCATGTACAACACACAATGAAAGAATACAAAATAACCAAAATAAAGGTCTGAGACATAAAAAAACAACAACAATATTATTCTGCATCAACAGTTTCGGCATTCATATTTGTACCGTAAACACTTAAATGTACATTAGAGGAAAAACTAGGCTTGTTATAATACAAATGTGGGACATATGCTCCCACTCAGCTCATTTAAACACAATTCAAACAGCTGCTGTCATGAGGTTAGCTATTTGAACATTTACTTATTTGTCTGCTTACAGAATTTAAAGTAGTGTTAGAGATTAAGAAATCTCTGCAGCACCAGGAAGAAGCAGTCAGTGACATTCAGTAGTTTTCAGCATAGTTCACCATAGCACAAAATACAGCACATCTGCACATACAACATGTGTGTCCACATTGTTGGCTTTCATCACAGATGTAATAGTACCAGGCCTGTCACAATAACTATTTTTTTGGGTGAGATATTGTTCCAGAAGTAAATGATATAGTCATTTTAAGGCCATTTTATGCCACTGATAAAGCATAAAAATGAAAGTACGTTCTTTAGGAGAAATAAACTTCGAATTCTGAAGGAAATCGAGACATTGGAAATGGAGGTTGACAAAAAAAAGAAAGAAAAAACAAACAAACAAAACAAAAACGAAACACAAATAACCAGAAATGAGACCAATATGTGTCTCAGCACAGTTTTTTTCATGCTCATTTGGCTTAGGTGCTGTGAAAAACGCTTAGACGCTGCGTCCAAGTCTTATTATTCTGGCTAAAATGCTGGTGATACTCTTATCTAAACAAACTTGTATGTAAACACAAGGGCAATATTGTACAATATGGACACGACTTTGATGGCTTTTGGCTGATATAAATAATAATTTAAAAAAAAAAAAAAAATGTAATTACTGTGACAGGCCTAACTAGTACCCATTTCAAACGTAATTAATGTGCACTGTAATGACTCCCACTCACTCAAACTGTATATTGGAAGCACAAATTCACATTCAGACTGCACAAACCAAAGATCCCATATTACTGCCAGAAAAAAAATCTACCAAGTTTTGATGGTCATATAAACAGCTTCAATATTTAATATCCAATTTTTCATGTGAAAATAGTTTTAAAAGCCCCTCTTTTATTAATCTATTCAATAACTGGCCTGGTGGGTGGACAAGCAACAAGAAAACCATTCTAGACCATGTTATAATTTAGAAGAGGCAGCTATGGTTCAGCTCCAGATGTCCAGGCCACTGACGGCATCAGAGGTCACGACCACCTAAAGCTCAAAGCTCTGAGTTCAGTCAGAAAAAGCAGGTGGATTTTTCGACATGAAAGACATTTCTAGAAATGACAATCCAAGAGAAAAAAAACTACCCATCCAGTCACTCTTTGTTTGGTCCAGCAATGAGCAACATCATGCACAGAAGCATTTTCATTCTGTCATGTGGCAGACGACTTAAAGTGGGTCCTCTGTCAGATGAGACAGGAGCAGGCCAATCCCACAATTCATGAGTCACAGGTCAAAGTTCAGACCTTCACTAAAAACGTCAGCAAGAAGTAACCCGAGGGTGAAAAAAAGGTGCTGTAGAGCCAAGTCTTTGATGTGCTCACAGGAGGGACGCTCTGAAAACAGTTATTTCTGGCATTTCTCACAGTAAACAAAACTGGTCAAAGGAGACAGTTTTTTCTACCTTAAAAGGACAGTTCACCCGAAACTAAGAAAAACATATGTTTTTTCTTACCTGTTGTTCTGTTAATCAGTCTAGATTGTTTTGGTGTAAGTCAAGTGTTGGAGATATTGGCCGTAGAAATGTCTACCTTCTCTTAAATACAATGAAACAAATGGCACCTGGCTTGTGATGCTCAAAGCACCAAAAAAGACATATGACAAATGCAACAGCAATGTCCATAAATTATGACCTGTTGATACAAGATAATCCACAGACTTTATTGTGAGCAGTTTCATGTAGGAACTATTTTCTTTCCATGTGCCAACCATATCAAAGCACAGAAGGAAGTGTGCATCTACTGCTAGCTCACCGAGCACTACTGAGCTCACTAAAGTTACAGCTCAGCCGAGGTGAACGCTATTCATGTTTACATTGATTTGGGGGTGAACTGTTCCTTTAATTCTTTTGCATTGCATTTCCTCTGGCTTGATGCGATACAGTAACATAAAAAAAAATCGATGCCAGGATGACTGACAGTATCAGACTAGCTCGTGCTCTTGCGTCCCTGGCCGTGAGAGCTGGCGCTGCCTCTCTTGCTATGTGCTGGCAGCTTGTTCATCTTATCCTTTAGGCCCTTCAGGTTGTACAGCCTGCTAAAAGTGAAGCTAAATGGACCCTTTCCTTCTTCCTGCCAACGTGGTTCTTGCTGTGATACCATCTGGTTGTGGAACCGAGGATGGAGTTGCACCTCTCTGCTTGAGTGTGTGTGCAGAAACGAGACCTGGGGTTTCGGGTAGGGATGTTGATTCTGCATCTGTCCAGCTCTCATCCTGCTCTGCGATGATAGAGGCTGTCGAGAGAGGAAGGTCTGCTGGCTGTGGGGGGCTTCTGCCTGCTTCCGTCCTGCAGCAGATCCAACGGCACCTGCTGCTGCTGGAGGAGGTGGTCTGAATGGTGGTCTGCGAGGAGATGAGTTATTATCCTGGGAATTACCTTGGAGCCCTTTGCTCTCTGCCTGGTTCTGTTGACGGCTTTCCAAGGAATGGGGCTCCAAGGCCTGGCTGCCTGAGAGTGGTTGTGGGGGTCTGGTTGGTCGGGAAGGGGAGGATGATCCACTGTCATGCTTCTGTCCTCGTGCAACTTTGGGAAGAGTATGCAAAACCTAGCGAAAGATAAAGAGTGGAAATAAGGAGAAATGTATGATGGATACATGGAGTATCACGTTAAGACAGGGAAGTAATACGCACATCACGTAGGTGCACAGCTATCAAAAACAGCGTACATCAAGAAAATAGTAACGCCTGCACACTTCCTCCATGCCACACAAGTTTAATGAAGACAATGTTTCAATCCTACTTGGATGTTAGTCAATTTAAAATGTTGGAAAGATTAAACCACACCTATATTTATACATAATGCACACCAATAGGCTGAGTAGCCCTATGGTGGCAGGTGTGGTTAATTATCCGAACCACTCAGGGTAGCGAAACAACTGACAATCAACAGTTCTCTAATTTACATAGAAAACACATAGAAGACATACACAGGGACAGAAAAACAGTGATGTCAAGGCCACAATACAAAACATCAAATGTATCTCAATTATTAATTCATATCAAAGGTGAAAAAACAGAAGTAATCTCCAAATTATATAAACAAAAGACGGACATCTAAAAAACGGATAAAAATACATTGAAGGAAAAAAGGTCAAATTCTAATAAAGGAATAAAATTCCGATAGCACAGACTTGTTATAATAACAAGCAAACCTGCTATATTAATAATAAAAAAAAGTCAGTTATACTTGTAGGTTATAGTTTAGAAAAACACACAATAAATGCCCTCACAACATAACCACTATCATTTATTTTGGAGAGAATATTTGATCTCATACTCTTACTTTAAACCTCTGGGTGAAGGAGTTTGTAGAGTGAAAATATATAAACTCTCTGGAGTTAGAGTGTATTGAAATCGCCTCCTTCTCTGCATGAGGTATCAATACATCTGACTAGGGTTTATTAAAACACCCGTTTCTCACATTGTATTCTGTAAGTGTGCTGGCAACTTTACCATGCAGTATAAAAATTCTGCACTCATAAATGCAGTGCTGAGTATCATAAAAGCTTTGCTGTAAATGGAAAAGAGAGATACTTGAGTGCATATGTGAGATCTGTTTTATTGTCACTCCTGTTAATATTACATGACAGAAGTGAATTCAATCATGCCGCAACACCTCACTGACTTGAAAGGACTATTGTTAGATAAAGAGCCACGACTCGGGTCATCGGTGAGTGAGCTGAACCACCATCAATAAATGTGAAACTATCAATCTTTTACTGTTTCATCAATATTGCATCAGCATGAAGGCACGCCGTGCTTCATTAAATGTATGTCACTTTAATTTGCACACAGTCTCCTTGTTCAATAATGAACAAGTGTCGTGCGTTTCAACTTAGCAGCGCTCTGCTGGTGCATATTCAATAGACCTTGACACACAAGAACAGACATTTTGTATAGTGCACTGCATACACAGTAGACTGATAGATTGATAAATATATAGGTAGCAATAAGTTGCATTACACACAACTGTGAAATATTTGACACATATTTAAAAAGCAGACCTTGGAGCTGACTGAGCACTAACAGATCAGAGCTAATTACTGTAACACCTTAGTGAAAGTTCATGACTTCAGCAGTCCTAAATTTTGTAACAGGACATTAAATTTTGTCCACACCAACTGCTGATGCTGTGTTGGCGTCGTCTGTTTAGCATGATAAAGTAATTTCGATTAATACAGTGAAGCAAAAAGTGATTAATATTTATATTTACCTCATAATTAAATATTAACAATACAGTTTTAAACATGAGCCAAACTTGTCACATAAGTCACGTAAGCCTTCAAGGTACATTAGAGGATAAGCTTGATAATTGAGAAATTATCTTTTTCAGTTTCTGTAACTCACACGATAACCCATCATATCTTTGTTGTTTCAACTTAAAGTGAAAAATCCTTCTAACGGATCAAAAAACACACATTATGTTGACTTGACAAAAAAACATCTAAATATGTACGTTCTTCTTCAAGTCCCATTTGTTTGTGTATCATGATGTAACGCTGTCTTGGACCAAACAGGGGCTTGAGATGCAGCTGCTGAGTGGAAATAGTCTGTTTGGAGACCCATTACAAGGAAATGGACATGCATGTTTTGATAAAAACATAAGTAAACATCATGTAACGTGTGTTTTTTAGTCTGATGAAAGGATTCTTCAGTCACAACTAAAAGAGCAAAGATATGATGGGTTATAGTGATATTCTGTGGTCGCCCCATTGACATTGAAAGAACTGGCACCAAAGTCTAGAACGCTGTCACTGACTCATGACCTCTCCTGCTATTATTTTTTCCTTGGTCGGTGAGGTTACTCTGAATCAGAAATTTGACTTTAGGGGGCGTACCAGTTTAAATTTCCAAATGGGAATTGGAAATTCTGACCAGTGCAAATGGAATGCACCCATAGTCTGGTATGTAGAATGGGGCTCGCTGTTTCCTGTGTTTCCAGTCTCTGTGCTAAGCTAAGTTAGCTGGCCGGTAGAAGTAGCTTCTGAACTGCCAATCAGAGTAATTGTGAGGGCTGATGAAGGCCAACAGTGTTGCATACGCTGCAAAGACTCGGGTGACAGACGCTCACAGACGACCCAACATTGACCGAGAGCCAGTTATTGGCTAGGTGTTTCAGGGCCTGAATGAATCCACAACACAAATAGGAGAGAACAAATACTTTTGTCTTCCTTTAACCTATTTAGAGTACTTCCATTTGCACTTTTTATGAGATAAGGCTGGAAAAACGTCCAACATGTTGCCTGAAAAAGAGGGTAAACTGTGCTTACCCTTTGTGTCAATTAAACAAAACGCTGTCCTTATTAAAGGATCCAATGGAGACAGGTTTAGTCGCAAGCCTTTTAAAATATATTTCATTGGTTGAGAAATGGTAAAACCCACTGATAGATGCAGAGGGGGACCAATAAAATTAATTTCAGAAAAAAAAAATAGTGAAATGTGGAGGTATGAGGTTTGCGCCTGACAACCATGACATTTAACATTTTGATTAACACTGTGGCGCTTTAATAGTTTTATCTTTTATTATGTTTTATCTTTTATCTTCTTGTCATGTTTTATCCTGCATGTTGTCTTTGGTGTCTGACAACTGGATGCCTTTATTTTATACTGCAAACCAAGTCTACTTACGGGTACAAACAAAGTAACTTGAATCTGAACTTGAACCTTTATGTCGCCAGTGCACGCTGACCAAAATTAAACATTAAAAAGTACACAACTTTATTTAGACTATCCAAAACAGTGGCTTTAAAAGTAGTATTGTGTGATGAGGAAGAATTATTTCTTACCTTCTGTCCATCTGTCTCCCTGGTTGTCCGGGGCCTGTCTCTTCTCTCCAAGCTGCTGGGTCTTACTGCCACTTTGTCTTTGTCTGATCGCTTTCCCTCAGAGGTCTTCTTTGGTTGGAGGTCACCTGTGGATCGTCGCCTTGACTCTGTTCTCTCATTGGTTAATTCTCCTGGAGTCACTCCTCCCTCAGCCGTTGCTGATTGGTTTATCACCTTCTTTCTCTTCGGGGCTTGGGGTTGGACTTCCTGTTTTTTTTCTTCTGTCTCTGTTGAATCTTCACCTTGTTTTAAATGGTCTGCTGTCCTCTTAGCTTCTTCATTGCCTCTCCTCTCCGTCCCCTGGTGATCTCCCTCTGTCCTCTCAGCCACACCCCCATTTTCTTCCTCTTCTTTACCATTTTCTTCAAAAGCGGTTTCCTTTTCCACCAACATTTCCTTCTCAAGTAAAGGAGAAGAAGAAGAGACTCCAGTAGGCCCAGATAAACTCGGTGTTTCACTGCTGGAGGTCTTCCCGTCTGTGGTGCCTAATGTAGCAGCACGAGTGTTAGAATTTTTGCATGCAGGACTGGTGGCGATCGCTGTCACGTTAGAAGTATTATTGAGCATTGGGCCAACATGATCCTCCGTCGCCTCGTCATTGCGGGAAGCTGCTCTTTCTAAAGCAAGCTCATGGGAAGGAGAGTCGCTACATTCGTAATAATCCTCTGAGGTGTTGGAGAGAGCGGAGGTGTACCCGTCGGGTGTTGGAGTTCGATAGTCTGGAGTGTATGCCCGCGGATCCGGCGTATGTGTTCGTGAGTCTGGGGTGGGCGGCAGATGTCCTTCTGGTGTCGGAGTGCGCACGAGAGCCGTGAGCAACCGCGATTCTCTGTCAGGCGTCGGTGAACGAAAGTCGGGCGTGTGGATGTCGGAGAGAGGCAAGCGCAGGGGTCTTTCGGGTGTGTGTGTGCTTCCTCGAGCTTTTGGATTTTGTTCTTGGACGGAGGCGTGTGTGTTATGTTTTGCGGTATTTGGCATGCTGTCCATGTGGTGTGGCGGTATGAAACTTGGGTTATCTTGCTGGCCTTGTGTGTCTGCGGCTGCACTGTCTTTGGATATGTGTGTTGGAGATTTTAAAAATTCTACATCCACATCTTGTGGAGTCAACTCAGAATATGATATCCTCTGAGGTACATGTGATCTCGCAAGGTATGTTTTGTGCTCTGTCACGTTCTCACTTTTTTCATTTGGCACTTGAGTCAGCTCACAATCTGTTAGCGTTTTTTCTGGAGCCTTTATCTCTGTCTCGACTGCTGCGCCACCGTCTATCTGTGTGCAGTCTATTGATGTCAAAGTCTTTGGCTCAACATCTTTTGGAATTATTTCTTGAATACTTTCACTCTCTTCCTTCGGCATATCTGTAATCAAAACATCTGACTTGGCTTCCAGGTTATTTCCAACGACTGACTGCATTCCTGCACTTTCATCAGGCTGTTCAACTGCATCCTCATTCTTTGTCTCTTGGGAGGTCAAACTTTGCCTTGGAGATTTTACTGCATCTTTCTGTGCTCCTGTCGTGCTTTCACTGTTGTCCTGCAGTTCTGGGACAGTCTCTGGCACTTTTTCTGGCGCCACAGTTGCTACGTTGT
This sequence comes from Plectropomus leopardus, assembly GCF_026936395.1. NCBI lineage: Eukaryota > Metazoa > Chordata > Actinopteri > Perciformes > Serranidae > Plectropomus > Plectropomus leopardus. The sequence continues at coordinate 24,715,094 of NC_142193.1, forward strand.
GGACCTCAGGTCTCTTGACAACACTGAACTCTGGCAGCTTCTGACCATCGCCACTGATGCCGCCTTTGATAACGAGCTGGACAGTACGAGGTTTAGGGACAGGGGGGGTTGAAGTTGAAGACAGGGATGCTAAGGAAGAAGGGAGGGGTGGATTGGGAGTTGTAGAAGATGAAATTAGAGGAGGACTGGAGGAAGAGGAGCTGATGGAGGACAAAGGAGAAGAGGTGCTTGTAGTCGTGCTTGTGGTGATGGAGACATGATTGTTTTCAGAGCTGACAGAAGTAGGAGACGAAGATGTGCAGCTGTTGGGTGCAATTTCAGAGGAGTTTTGTGGCTGCGTGTGAACAGTCACCTCTGTGTGTGAGTCTGTGTCATCAGCAGGACTATGCAGGTGTGCAGCCTTTGTACCGCTTGTCTCCAGGGCATGCGACTTGTGGACAACAGCATGTGGTGTGTTTGAATCAGTTTCTTTTTTACTGTTCAGTCCGGGGAGGGTGTTGGTAGTGCCCGTGTTAGGAGTGGATGCTTTGTTGTTGGATTGTTGAGGTGTGTGTGCATTGAGCTGAGGTGTGGTGTTTTGGCCTACATCTTTGTTAGTGTGTGTGTTTGAATGCACTACATTCTCCGTGTTGAGAGTCTTTGTTGTGTCTTTTTTGGATTCACACTTTGGCTCAGATGCAGGTGATTTCTCTCCAGGTGTTTCTGCTTTAGTTTTGATGTCACCAGGTGCTGCATCGGATTGTGCTGGCTGAGCTCTGCCTGCCACAGACTCCTCAGCTTTGGTTTTATTTTGTGCTGGTTGGAGTTTATTCATCTCCCCATGTTTGGCAGTGAACTGTCTGGGCTTGGCTACCTCTGGAAGGATTTCCTTTGGCATGTTAAATGGACTGCTGAACCTGATCGCTTGGCTTTTTTCAAACATCTCAGATCTCTGTAGATGGACCTGAGTCTGCTTTTTGGAGTCACGAACGTTAATAAACCCGATTACATCACTTGAGGGGTCAGGCTCAGGCCAGGTGGGAAGGTATGGTATCAAGCATGCTTTCTCGAGATCAGCGAGTCCGGGGTGGATGGGAGCTTCCTGTATGGCTCCTTTACTCGCCCCCCTCCGCCTCCGCTTCTTGGTTTCTGGGCTCTTGGGTTCCTCTGGATTATGGGTCTCTTTGGGTTCCTCTGAAGGGGTGGGGCTCGGGTTGCCTAAAGCAACCAGTGCATATTTGGGGTTGTACAGTTTTCTAACAACCTCAGCAGAAGGAGGGGCTACTGGGGCTGGCTGTGGAAGGGGCTCCGGCTCAGGTTCAGGCTCTGTGGCGACCTGCCGGAGGTCTACCGAGGAGGAGGTCGCGTAAAGGATGCGAAACAGCGTGTCGAAGGTTTCCACTGCCTGTCCTGTAGTCACGGTGATGAGATTTCGGTCAAGCCGCGACGACATCCAAGTGAAACTACAGAACATAAAGCAAATAAAATGTTAGATTACTTCTAAGTACACCAATATGTTACAAAACAAACACCTCTTGATTGAAAAGTGAACAGCAATAACTGTACCAGGCAGACTCCAAACTGTAGTGAGAGCCAAATGTAAATGCATCATTGTCCAGTTACTTAGTGACTGCACTCTACATGCATTTGTTTCTCTTGTGCACTGGATACATTTACAACCAGTTTGTCTAGTATGCAGAGAATGCTGAAACAGACAGAGTGCTTTCTTTATTTGTATCTTTCCATGTCACACACATAAAGACAAACACAGGTGGAACACACAGAGATAAATTGTTTATTTCACCATGTCTCCCTCTGTCTCACACTCTCACGGACAAACACACACATTAAGCGCACCAACCTGTACGACCCTGACACTGCTTTGTCTCCATCGATGAACATGAATCTGTGCCCCATTCTCCCTCTGACCTTGGTGCAGGACCGAGTGTAAAACTCTGCTCCGTCTGTGCAGCGTACACGCAGGTTCTGTAACACACACACACACACACACACACACACACACACACACACACACACACACACACACAAGTATAGATGTTATACCTTTTAAAGTTTCAGACTAAACTTTATAAACTCATGGCCTGAGGGATGTAAGACTGTAAAACAATGATAACTTCATTTTGTACTTTCATTTAACTTTGTGGCATTCTAAATTTTAACCGAGAAAAAAAACTGGACTTCTGCACCTCTTCTCAGCTCTTTTTTCAGGCTTTAAAAAAATCTAACCCGTGAGGGGAGACTTTTCGAATTACAGGTGAGTGCGTTCCTATTGGCTGTTTCACAGAAGAAGATCTGCATACACATCCATTTGGGGAAAGCCTGATTCAATAAAAGAGAATCCTGCAGAGAAGGTTTCTTTCCCAGCAGTGGTGCAAAGCAACCAAAAAAAGGAGGGAAAATATTGGAAATAGTTTAGCTTTCTGCTGACTGTATCCAAATGCTCATAGCTGCAGCTTCAAGTTCACGATTAAGTAGCTAACATTAGCTTGAACCACGAATCACAGTGTCCTCATGTCTTCTGCCTCAGTCCCCGCTGCTACAGACTACCTCTCTGGGAAGAGAGCAGGCCGCAGCTCTGATTAACAGATCCCCTGACAGTAGCCACAGCAAACAAAATGCAGCCAGTGCAAACCCCAGCTCCAGGGCATCGGAAAGCCCCGACTCCCTGCTCAGCAGACTTTCTGCTGCTGTTTACACAGGTTAGACTGGCGCTGCCGCTGTCCACCAGCAGGCTGTGACACCTGGTGCTGCGGGGTTTGTACTAGCCGAATTCGAGCCACTACAGCTGCCAGACAAAGGTCATTCTCCCTATCAGCTGCCTACTCTCATCCCTGGGGACACAGTAGGGATGGTGGGGCAGTGATGGCGAAATAAGACTAAACAAATCACTGCATGGGAAGCTCTTGGTTACTGCATGATGCACATGCATCATGGGGGGAGCTGCAGGAGGAGGATGCATTTTCTTCTTCAGATTTCTGCCTACCTCATCTTTAACCCGAAATTACAGTCAAAAGAACTATTAATAGCATGAAGTATCAAGAACAAAAAACACGTTGTTTTTATGATTTTATGAGATGACCTTATCTTTTCCTTTCATTTCCTTTCATTGATTTGTTAGCTGATTGATGGCCACTGGATGCTGATAAATTATATCAAAAAGGCAGGTATATAGGTAAGAAACTTGTATCAAACTTGTTGGTCTCACCAACACTATCCTTTAACTACTGTAATGCAATTAAAACACGAATGCAAGCTCACATAATCATGCTCACAATCTGTAAAGCACGTCATGTCGAGAGATACTAATCAAACCAGTTTTCTTGAACTATGATTGAAGTTTTTCATGTGCATATTCAACAGTATCAAAAAGATGTTTAAACAAACTGAAGTCTTTAAATGTGACTCACAGCACTTGTTAGACATAGACTTTATAATAAAAAAAACCCTACAGCCACACATACAGTAGAAGCAGTAATCTACACTTGACACTTTTCTTTGAAGTAAATTGCTCTACTTTTTCAAACTGCTGAGCAAATATACCACATCTTATGTGATTAAATCTGACACAACCAACATCATGTTAATTGCCATAGGTCCTGATTTAATCTCTTTCTTGTCTTTACTTGATGCTTTATGTGCAGCACTTGACACCATGGACCAAACCATTCTCCTAGATAACCTTGACTGAGTTTGCTGGTCTTTGTTGCAACTTGCCTGTTTTGCCCATCTCTGTCTAAAAACACATGGTATACGGTAGAAAATACTTGAATCTGGTGTCCCACAGGGCTCTGTTTTCTGCCCACTTGTTTTTTTGTTATTTTGTTGTTTGGTCCAGTAAGATGAGGTTGCCTTTGAAAATGTTTTTATATACCTTAATAGTGGCACAATCGATCAACTATATCAAAATGTAGCAGCTATGCTTCTCACTGATTTAAACAGACAACATCGAATCACTCCAAACCTGGCTTCTCTCCATTTGCTTCATGTTTGATTTAGAATAGATTTTAAGATGATCATTTTTAAAGCTGGTCTGGGTCCAGCCCCGGGCTACATAGCAGCTACATTTACCCTATTTATACTGACATTTTGCATCTTGCATTTTTTATCATCTTGTTTTAATTTTATCTTAACTTATCCTTGATTTTTTTTAGCTTTTAATCACTACATTTACCTTCTCAGTATCCTGTTTCTGCTTTTGCTTTTTCTCATAACTCTCTGTAAACTCTGTTTTTAAAGGTGCTGTATAAAATTATTACAGTTGTTATAATTGCATAGTCATACAGTGAAGAATTTAGTATATGTTTTTTTTGTCACATTGTGCACATGTAAACACAGCCACTCTCACAGGCTTAAAGGTGTGACTGTATAGCTGTAAAGCAATATATTCAATGAGTGCTGCCAACATTTAACTATGATAATTAATGGGAGGTGCAGTATATGGTGCTGTAGTCATAAAAACATTTCAGAGAAGAGATAACACATGAAAGGGAGCTCAAGCTAAACACTTTCTCTATCTCGTCTTTCTCAGTTTTCCTACTCTGACTCATCCCTTGTTTGCTTGTCTTTTCTTCTTTTCTTTCTTTGGAACAGACATGCCGACCAGCATCTGTTCTTAAAGGTATACTATGCCAGGATTACCTTCAAAACAATGTATGGACTCATACAAACTAATCCTGCACAATCATCATTTATGAGGCATTAGAAGTGTGTCATGGTGTATTTTTCTGCAGAGACCTTGCTCTCTGCCTGTATTTTCTGTGTTCTGGACATGTAGACGACAGCCAATGACAGCACACAAGTGAGGTCAGGACTTAATAAAGCAACAAAAAACGCTCCTTCCAAAACAAGAGTTAATCTCAGATTAACTTTGACTTTTACTTTTGTAGGCAAGCATGGAAAGAGAGGATGGGGATGAACAAAGGTTAAGTTGATGTTAAGATGAAGTTTTGCAGAATTGGCCTGTTCTGTTGGACAGGTGCCAATGGTCAGCTCAGTTAGCCTGCTAAAATATCAACTTCTCTATTAGTTTGGATGTTGCTTTCACAAACAGTTAACATATTTTGCATAGTATCCCTTAAATGAATGTTAGAAATACAAAAACTGCATCATACTGTTGGCATGGACATATGTAACTTTTTTAACGTAATTTGAAAGACATCTACTGCAGCTCTTGGTATCCCAAAATCCAGAGTTTGTTTGTCCTCAGGAGTGTTTAGGTGTTGGAAGCAGTCAGGAAATATCATGTAATGCAGGTGTTTGGTTTATGTTGGTGATCAGTCAATGGTAGATACAGCAGCTTTGCAAGGTGTTAATAATGGGCCATAAAGGGGCTGTATGCATCATACAGAATATTTATATAATTTAATGATAATGAGTCTGAGGTGGGATTGTCTACACACTGTTCTCAACATGGAGGTGGCTAAGCTGGTGGCTAACAGCTAGTTGTGTGAACATAAATAGCACTAACAACAGCAATAGTGCTGGCAGAGCAAACATTATTAACCTCGGGCAAAACCGTGGGACTGACGCTTCTGTGATGACAACATATAACATATGACATATGAGCAACATATGAGCAACATATGAGCAACAAATGCCTTGTGAGAACAGTGCATAGTAACATCGAAGAGTTAGCTAGGGAGACACAATCACAGGGACTCACATACGCTAGCATACATGTACAATTAAACTGCAACAAAGAACAGAGAAGCTCACAGAGAAGCTCACAGAGATAGCATGACTTCACTTTCTTCTCAGGGTGCCATTATTCCGCTATAGCTATGTGGCAAATAATGGTTGAATGCTACATTAATGCTCTGAGTGTTGCATAGGACTTCTTTAGACATAGGGTATATTTGATCCATTGTTTCAAAGAAATGTGGGATAACAAGGTGTCCAACAAAAACTGCAACCTATGCCTAGTACAGTTACGCAATATGGCAAAGAGCCACGATGTGGTTCCTCATGCATATGAGAAATGTGACTTGCAGCTTTCGTGTGACTGTTGTCTTTCAAAAATTGTTAACAGATGTCTAGCTGTTTGTAAGCTGTTGCCATTACTTTTGTTGTTGTGAGTTAAGATCTCGACTATCTGATTTGGGGACGAAACATCATGTGCCACACATGTCTGAGGGGGGCAGGTCCTGAACTCAGGGTCATGTAGCCAAAACATTATATAACCAGTTATCTTGATGCGCCAGATTATTCCTGGTGTGTCTCACAGTAGAGACACTTGTTTTCCTCCCTCCTTTGGTCCCACCCTTAACTCTACTTTCCCTCAGTGCATTCCTTTGGCTACTGATTTGATCAAATCAGCAAATTCCAGTCTGTGTGCAAACTCAGCTCTAAACTGTAAAAGATGAGTGCTTAAACTGTCCTTGAAAGGAATTTACATGGAAATATTACCACCAAACAAGGTTTAATTGCACAGTGCACAGTAGCTTTCACAAAAAGATACTCTCAGTCCTCATCTAGCAGGTCAAAAGGTCACTGTTATGGAGTTGTAACATGCCCAGAAACCCCTTCAGATGACTGAGGAGTAAGAAGTATCTAAGAATCTGGCACCTCTTTGTCTACATACTCATCCCGCAACTCATCTGCTCCACCTCCCATCCTGTCTATCCGCTTCTCCACCTACTCCTCTTGTCACTTACAGAGAACAGTGATAACTCAAGCTGTCCACAAGCTGTCACACCTGTCCTCTGCTCTTCCTGCCAATCACCCTCTCAATTCAGCAGCCCAGACTCGGCTCCCCAATGGTGTGGGAGATTTTACGTTAGCTGCTCATCACTTTTACTGGCCATAACTGCCACTTGGACAGCTGCACCCTGGGCTAACAGTTTTTTCTGGGATGCCACATAGTAAGCACAGTCATAGGAGTCTGTCAAAAGCTTACAGTGAAGGATACAGATCCCAGCCTAGACAGAGTATACGACCAAGATACAGACACATAGAATTGTTTTGGCCAATTGTGCTCCAAGTATGCCAGCTGAAAAACACCTCATTGAGCTCCATTAAAACAAAGGATCCATTTGTCGAGAGCGAGTGAACCACACAGTGGCATAGACAAAACAAAACAGCCAGCTATTTCAATTATTCACAATAAACGTCAATGTGTGATGCCAGCAGGGTCGGTTAAGGTTGAAATAATGATTGCTTCACATGTGGTTCTGCAACATTTCTCAGGTGTCAGTGCCGGAGTGGTTCACTTGTGCTACTGTTGGTTGATAACTGCATGTGAACTTCAGTCCTGCTCAAAGTTTACTGTGATAACACATCCACACTGACACTTGATTGAAAACACTTTGCAAAATAAGAAACCATAAAGGAAAACTGCGACATAGGCTGTGTTTTCTAAATGCAGCCTTTTTGTGATCAAACAGTTGACTCAGTTAAATGTGGGGCAGCTTGAGGCTGACAGTGCACTATACAGCTGTATTACTGAGGACAGGTTTGCACGCTGAGTTTAGATTTGAGGCCCAAAACATAAATGACCCATCATTAAGACTTTAGGTAAAAACAACAAAATGCTAGATATTTCAATAAGCAAGTCGTTGCTATGAGAACTAGAAAAGTGCACTGCAGATCTCGGGGGGTGACCGCAGCCACTCTAGACAGTTCTTGTAAAGAAGACATATTGTAGACTGGTAGCTTTTACATAATATTTGTGCTTCTACCAGAGGTACGTCAGCTATGTGTGGGTTCTTTATTGGACTAATTGTTGTTACTTCCTACTTTATTATAGCCTACAGGCAGAGTTAATATCATATAAAGTCTGGTGATGAGCGACATGGATCATAGATTTGTAGCTGTGTTTTAGTTGTTAAAAATACATTAATCCTCATAGTTATATTGTATCTTTATTTCACAGACAATGCCTGAAGCGGGAAAACTATTTGTTCTGTGTGATGCATTTCAGCTCTGTCAAAAATAGACAAGGTGTGTATTTTTCTCAGCTTCTACGGTGCTGTGCTGTGTCTGCTGGAATTACACTCCCAATGTGGAATGAGACGCTGGTTTGGTGCTGCGCATTTACACAATGCACAGCACCAAACAAACATGGAGGAACTGAAAAGCGATACTGAATGTGGGGGTTCAGCATGAGACACTGACACCGACCCCCCTACTCAAAACAAGGAAGAGCTCGTTTCCAAAAGAGGGGCTACTTCTGCTGCTTGGACGTGGTTTGGGTATGCAAAGTCAGAAAAAGTGTCTAACTTTAGTGGACAATAGCATATCATGGTTGGAATTAATCTGCAGATGCTTTGGTTTAAAGTAATAAAGTGAGACCAAACTTTTTTTCATATGTCAGGTTTTTAGCAATGACAAAGGCCAAAATATGGTCTGCAACAGACAGTGAAGCTTGTTGTTTTTAGCCAAGTCGATTGCAAGAAAATTTGTGGGGCCTCACCAGCTAGCTGAAGACCTTGACACACTAAGCCAAGTGTTGGCAGTCGGTCAATGTTGGGCCGTAAGTGACCGTCTGTTACTCTAGTTGCCGTAGCGTATTGTGCACCGTTTAGCCTTGTCAACCCTCGTCTGCTTTTTGTTCAATCAGTGTCTGCAACGGCGATGCCTGTTGGTGAATGAGATCACTCTCACTGGCGTTTCAGCTCAGTAGAGGACAAAATGGACGTGAGGAAAGTAAACAAAGACCTAAAGTCAAGAGGGAGTGAGGTCGAAACAAACCTGTTTTATAAGTTAAGTTGTTTGTCTTTAGCCATTGAGCTCTTCAAAGAAATGTTTTCTAGTGCTTCGTTTTATTGTTCACTGGCACACACTAACTATGCCTTGTTCCTTCAACATTGGATGTTGTGGTTAATGTGCTAACTGGCTAACTAGCATCGAGACTATCTTCCAGTTTCCCTTTCTGAGTAAAGATTACAGGCTACTGTCGTCTACTGGAGGGGTATCTCCTCTCATGCAGGTGCAGAACGTACATGCTGGTTGGTCCATCAGTTTGGTGTGTTCATGTGCACCTTTTGGCTGAGACACGGCAATTTGAGGCAACGCAGCATAGGGCTTTTGTTTCTGCTAGTTCTTTGATGTTGGTTTGGTGTGACTGGGCCTTAAGAAGACTGAGGAGTCAACAGTCGATGATGGTTTAAAACAGTCCATAAAACAAGTTTCTCAACAATTGGGAGTCACCGAAACCTTGAGAGGTCCTTGAGCATAGTCCAGTACTTTGCAAGCTTGCCTGTGGACAGAAAGATGGAGACCTTGACAGACAAATGCATACACACACATGCATGCACGCACGCACGCACGCATGCACACACACACACACAAGCACAAAAGACCGAATGCATGCGTCCCTCCAGGCTTAAGCCTAAGGTAGATAACAACCAGGTAGAAAACAGCTGAAAAACATTGTCAATCATTTGTCATGTGTCAGTGTCCTGTGTTTACATCTGTAAAGTACAAACTGACAATTGACACTGTAAAATATCTGCTGCCTCATTTAAAATCCAGATACAGATGGTACTGAGGCCGTACCTTTGCATTGCACTTTTATTCCTCCAAGATATACACTGGCTCTGTGTGTGTGTGTGTGTGTGTGTGTGTGTGTGTGTGTGTGTGTGTGTGTGTGTTTGTGTGTGTGTAGGCCTGTTCTTGTATATCTGCAGGATATGTAGGTGTTTGTGTCAATATTTCTGTCAACACATGCACATGCATTTGTGTCCACACCCAGTGTGCAAATGCATTGTGCTCATGTGTGCGTTTCTCTTGAGGTCTCGTAACCACGGCTTTCTGCATCTTCAATATCTCACATCCGCCTGCCAAATACTAATCTAAAACATTTTATATCTCATGTCACTTTGAACTTAATTAGCACATTGGGAGCCTTTGTGGAAATTTTCCAGCCCTGCTTCTTCTGTATGTTGGATTATCAACATGATCCCTCTTTAGAAAGGAGGAACAAAGTGGTCGCACTGAAGCAAGCAAGTAAAAAGTCTGACTCCTACCTGCCAAATACTGCAGTACTAGATGCTCACCAAACTCATTTACAGTGATGCTCTTATAGGCTGACTTGGCAGTTTGATTAAAAGATTTATGTCTTACTGAAGAAACAGTTGTATTTTCCCCGTAACTCAATTTTACATGTCCCAGCATGACCCAGATGTGTTTTCTAGCGTGTGTTTTTCATGGTAGCCAGCCAATTACAGAATAAAACAGTCAAAGTAGACACAGCAAGGTAAAGGATTCGTCTATGATGCAGTGCCAGGTGGGAGGGTTTGCTGGTTGTTATTTGAGATCTGGTGAGTGTGTGTGAACGAGAAAGAGAGGGAGAGAAGAGAGGAATGGCATGTGCTTTCACTTATCTGTGCATAACGAAAACCTCTTGACTTCAATTGCTCATCTTTTTTTTTTGAAATGATACTTTGTATTCATTGCGTTATACAGCAGCGCCTTAAAGATCTCAAAATGAGCTGATTATTTTCTGCGTGTCCGAACATCTGGAAATTCCTACAACCACTATCCAAAGCTCAAAGATTCACACATAATTAGTACTCACGATGAAGGAACTACGACATTTTGTCCTCACACAGTTAATAATGAGCTTTTGTTTTCTGTCAGCTTAGTATTCTGGTGATCATGACCTTTGACACAGTTGGTCTAGAGAAAAATATAGCCAGGCTGCCATGAAATGAGAAGCTGAAAGTTAGGGGGATACTTCACCATTTTAAAACAGCTTTGTATTAAAACAATGTGGGCAGTATGTGTAGCTGAACTGTGGTAAATTTCCCTCAGTCTAACAGTACCTAGATAAGAGTATATTAGTGCATCAAGAGACAGACCCACTCTCTTTGTCTCTCAAACTCAGACCAAAGTCCGATCAAACAGTACAACTAGGCTGTGCTGATCAAACATAAATTAAGATTGCCTATTTCTGGCCTACAATGTTTTTAGAAACACATTTAATTGTTTAGCTGTAATAGCGAGAGTTTGTGAACAGGAAGTGGGCGCCATATGCTTCCTACACAGTGAAAACAGGGACCGAAAAACGGAAATCAAACAGTAAAACTGGGCAGCGCTGATCAAACTAAAATTCTGTTTTTTTCCAGAAACATATTTTGGCTTACTGTTTTACTTTAACATGAGATTGTTTCTTGCTGGCCAGCCGCCATTATTTCTCTCATACAAATTTGCATTACGTCACACACCAGTGGGAGTGTTTTCTGGCATTTGAAAGTTTTCTACTTCTTGAGCAAGAGCAATACTAAAGTCCTTTTTCTGTTTTCTCATCGAACACCAATTTCAAAACTATTTTCGTCTCTCTATTGCATAGACAGTCTAGTTGTACTGAAAACCCATCATTCCAGCGTTAACCCACTTCTTTAGTGTTTTCAGCCATCAGGTCACAATTTTCATTTTCAGGTGGCAAAAAATCTAATTAGAAAATTGCCATGGACTTTTATTGAGCACGTATTTACTCCCCAGATGGATAATTATTTTTTAATTTTTACTTGTTCTAACTTAACTAAGCCTTGCTCTTTGATACTAAACCGCTGACTCACCTTGAGGTGTCCGGCATGCATGTCAGCCCTCTGACACATGGACTGAAAATGAGGTAGCATTGTGCGTTCCAACAGGATGTAGACCGAAACCTTCCTCCTGAAGCCAGCATCTATCAAATCTCTGAAAATGTCGACATCAGTGAACACATCCATCACCACTGCGATTACCTGCAGACAAACACAGACCAAAACTACATAAGACACGCGACAGACATTCTTGCACATATGCATGCATACATAGTTTATGCTTACAAGTAGCTTGAGGTTAATGCGAGCATACATGTACATGCAAACATTACAGTGTTTGCCCTTCTCTGCCAAAACAAATAAGATTCAAGTTGCTCCACAGGTTTGAGTAAAATATGACCTCATATGTTTTTTATGTGCAAAAGAAAACTCTCCAGGCGATAATTCAATGTATGCATGCTCTCCCAGCTCTCCACAGATTGTATATGACCAATATTTTTTTCTGTCAGAAGCTCATAATGAAAATGCCCATGGGATGTTTCAGTTGAGTAACATGCTACTGAGAACAGCTGCTGGGAAATAAAACATGTCACAGTGCCTTCGAATGAGTCAGCTGCAAGAACAGAGAGTAGCACACTAATAGGCGATGCTACCCGGAATCATGCAAATATCAAACATCACACACATGCTGCCATGTTACAGTTTGCAGCACTAGACCCTGATAAAGCAGTCTAATCGGGTTGCACTTTACTCTTGGTTGTCTCACTTGGTCATCATCAGTCTGTACTCTGACCTCATACTGACTGAGAGGCATGGCTGCTCACGGTAAGTGTCACCAGCAGGTCACCATCTTAGACATTCATTAATGTATATGTAACACAGGAGAGCACAGAAACACAGAAATACAGATCAACTGTTGGCTAATAGGTCTTACAGAGCTAAACAAAAAGTAAATATTTTCAAAAAATATATTTTATATACGGCAAAACACCCTAAACTGTTTATATGTTTAATTGGAGGTTGTTTTATTGCTTTATGCTGCTGACATGTGGAATGAGTTAACTTCAATTTATCACTCAGATTAATGTGTTGAACAGACAGGGACTCAAAATGACCACAGAGAAACATGAGACTTCAGACAGACACAAAACGAAAGAGAAAAGAGATCCAAAACTGCTGCAGAAAGACACAGACTCACAACAACTATGAAAAGGGGCAAAACATCCACAAAGAAACACAAAAAGCTATGCAAGAAACTACAACTCAAACTGACTACAAAGAGACATAAAAATGACCATTGAGACTCAAATGACCCCAAAGAAATACAAAATGACTACAAAGAGACACAATAAAACCGCAGAGATTCAAAACAGTAACAAAGAGGCACAAAACAGCTGCAAAGAGACAGAGTAAGTATCTGTTTCTTGATAGAAGAGGTGGAGAGGGCGTCTGTATGTTTGTGCCCAGGAGCCCATCACTCAAAATTCACCCATGGCTATTAACATACCTTTTGCGCCTGCGCAATCATCTTCCTGACCACCTCTTTGATGTGCACCTGGTCCTCGAGCGGTGGCTGCGTGTACACAGTAGTGCGCGTCACCCCCCGAAAAGAGATGCTCTCCGGCCAGCCCAGGTCCATCTGCGGGATGGACATGTCCGACAGGTCGGGCCAGTAGTGCTCTGACAGCGGGGGCTCGTCCTCCTCGGCATCTTCCGGGAAGAGCTCCGCGCCCGGGTCATAGGGCTCCACCGCCCCGGCAAGAGTCTCCAGCTCCGGGTCCGAGAGGAAGCCACGCAGGCCACGAGCCCCCAGGTACTTAACAAACCCCTCGCGACCATCCCGCAGGAAAGCCTCGAGCGCGAGCCGCTGGTCCTCGCAGTACAGGAACTCCGGTTTGGACTCGTGTGTCCGCGGGTTCACGTGGTTATCGTCCAGGCATATTATTTGGGACAGAGCCATGTCTCGAGCTCAAAAGTAAAGTAAAACTTTAAAAGTAATCCGAGTTTAACCTGATTGTCCCTCTCCTTAAACTTTGGTCAAAGAAAGCTCCTTAAAAATGTTATGTTTGGTCCTCTGTTGTTTGAACAGCTGAGCAGTTCAGCTCCAGACTTGTTACACATCACCTCATGTGGTCTCCTGCTGCGGCTGTAAGTCCTGTGACCGGCCATAGCGCACTAACACTCCGCCATTGTCATTTCCAGTTGCAAATGAAGCACTTGACCGGCTGGAGACAGAGCGAGAGACTGAGTGACACCCCGCCGACGGCAGCGCCTGACAGGTGTGACCCTGACAGGCGCAACACCCACCCACACACACAGAAACATGCGCACCTTTGTCACGTGACCTGCACGGCTTTCCGACAGTGTGTGTTTGTGTGCTGTGGACTGAGAAATACCAGAGGTGGATAAAGTACCTGAAAGTCATACTTGAGTAAAAGTACAGATATCTTACCAGAAAATTACTCTGGAAAAAGGTAAAATCACCCATTAGAATATTACTTGAGTAAAATTCTCAAAGTAGCTGATATTTACTATACTTAAGTATTAAAAGTAAATGTATCATATTAAATGTACTCAAGCATTGAATGTATAAAACTACAAGTAAATGCTAATATTACAAAGCTAAGAATTTTGTGAATTTGCTTGAATAAAGCAATAATTACTAGTCTCCTTTGTTTAAAAGTACAGATATCTTTCCACAAAATGACTTTGGTAAAAGTTAAAGTCCCTTTATTAGAATATTTTTTGGGTTAAAGTATTGAAGTATCTGATATTTACTTTTTGTTAAATATCAAAAGTCATTTCATCATATTAAATTTAGTAGTATTTAGTACATTTAGTAATTAAGTATTGAAAATAAAAGTACAAGGAAACGCTGTTCATAAAAACGAAAGCGCAAGTTTATTTCTTTGTATGACCTTAAAAAAGAAGTGTACGTAAACTTCAAGAAAAACAAGGTACTCTTTTCCAACATAAAGGACTGAAAGAACAAAACCCATTTTTTCCTTCCCTCTCATTCCTTCAGTAGTCCGTCCATCTGTCCATCCTCCTCAGTTTCTTCCCTATTTTGTAGAAAGTTACTAAAATGCTAAGAGGAAATGTAAAGTAAAAGTTTACATGTTATTAAGGAAATGTAGTGGAGTAAAGTGAAAGTTGAAGAAAACTTATAAACTTCAGTAAAGTACAGATAGTCTGAAAAAACCCCCAATTTAAGTACTTAACCACAACCACAAAAGTATAACCACTGTGTAACAGTACTCCACTGAGAGGAGAGATGCCGGTATGTGCGTTTGAATTTTACTGGATAATGAAGTGATTAACGTCTCAATCCCTCCCTTTTCAACTTCTCGTTAAATCATTAGAGTGCCAGTTCCTCAAACAGATGAGACATCGCCTGAAAATCATCAGCAGATCATACATAACTGAGCCGTGCCCGTTTTACCTGTTCTGTCATGTTTCCCAACTCCCCTGCCAGCATGAGAGAGCCGCACAAGGTATTTTCAAAAGACCAAAATGAACCACATAATTACTTTATAGAAAGGCAAAAACAAGATGAAGAGATTAGGATCTGATTGATGTGATCTAAAAACAATAACTGCAGGGAACAGACCATATAGACTGTATATTAAATAAACATTTATCATTGAAAATAACCATTATCAAGAACAGCGTCGTAATTCTTTGAAACCTGTAGCAAAATCACTTTTCTTGCGCTGCTTTCAGACGTCTATCACAAGTATGGAAACCTTTGAATTTTCAGCACATTTGTGCATTTTCTATAAAAAAAATATGGGGAAAAAGGCAATGAGCAACTTGGTATGAAATGAAAAACATATTTAAGGAAAATAGTAGATTTAGAAAATTGTTTTAAAAAAACAAGTGAAAAAAATTTAAGGGAACAAAAGACAAAAGCTAGGGAAAGAGTATATTATGATTATCATAGTTACATTTTTAAAACTATGTAACCGAATATTATATTTTCTTTTAATTGTTTCTTTTCTTTTTTCCCTCCTATTTTAAAACTAATTTTCTGTGAGTTTTCTCGTACTTTTTAGTAATTTCTTGCTAAATTTTTGGCAATTTCTTTTTTTATCGCTCGTTGCTGTGAATAATGTGTATATTTTATTGCGTTCTATTTAATGATAATTTTTAACTGACGTAAAGTGTCTTATCAGCGCCATTAAAAGCACATTATTATAATTATTATATTGCCCTTTGTAAGAATTCAAATCTATTTGCTCCAGTTTCAAAGGGTTAAACCAAAAACTACATGATCACCTACCATTTTAACCAAGGGCGTAAGTTTAGGTTAAAAACAGGGGGGTGTTCGAGCATCAAACTCTTAATTTACTGCAATCTGATGAATTTTTATGCACCATTTTATGCAATTCTGCATCGATTTTATGGTGTAAATGTCTTTAATTTTGTCAAAATTAAAGTCCTCTGCTACTTTCATTTAGGGGGGCATGTCCCCTGCGTCCCCCTGAAATCTATACCTATAATCTTTAGTCGTCTGATGTTTTGTAAGAACCGAGGTACGTTCAACAAGAGTTTTCTGAGACTTGACAATACCAAGAAGTTAATTACAGTTGGATTTACGCAACCCTTCACAATAAAAGACAACAAGGACGGCTGCCAAATCAAACACACAGCCTCAAGGTTAGAAGTCATTTTTTTAATAACCTCATTTAAACTGGAAACTACAAAGAACCTGATTATCAGTAAATTACAGTCACATGATGCAGCCTGCATTGATCTGTGCAGCTTGGGTGTGATGCAGCGTTATTACGAGTCATTAGATACTCTATAAAAAAGTCGGACAAAGGGAGAGTGCAGTAAAGGCTGAAGGGCAGCCTGGCTATTACTCTGCAGGAGGATGATATTATAACGTGCTCTCTGTGTGAAGAACTCATCATTTAATATGTACATGTAGGGGAGACCGGGGACGGTTGTAACACAGGATGTTTTGTAAGACTTTCAGTTTCTCCAATCAGAAACGAGCTACGAATCACCTCATTCACTGCACATGCTCAGTTTAGTCCTTGCTCGTGTGGGGAATTAGCATTAGCTAAAATGTCCCCAGTAGTTACATGGCGGTGTTTTCTTTTTGTTGCTGGCTGTAGCACTCTCGCTCATCACTGGACCAGTTTAAAAAACTGTTCCCATTAGTCACTTAGACACAAGAACATGGAAAAGTTGAAAGATCCAGAAGTTTCTCTTTAAGTAGACGATTAGAGTCCACTCACAGGGTTACAGTATCTGCACGTCAGTGTTGGGGTCGACAGATTATCGGCCTGGCTAATTATTGGGGTCAGTATTTGGCATTTTGCTTATTATCTGTACCTGTGTTTTATTGTAATAATCGCTGGTAAAATGAATCAGTTAAAAAGTGCAAAGAAACTGTTATCATGAGAGGAACTTGTAAAACCTCAGTGAGCTATTTTTTTATATTCATTTTTTTATTTAAATTTTCACTTGACTTAAAAAAAGTTCCGGGGAATTTGCTGTATATGACGTTGAAAGTTTCAGTTTTGGTTAAACGTTTGTTGAAGGCATTTAATCAAAGTTTTGTGTTGGAGTTTGTTATATTCCAAATTCTAAATATTGACAGATTTTCGCTGTTACTGTAAATGTATATCGACTCCAATATATCGGTTATCAGTCATTAACTACTAATAATTGGTAGTTAACGAGATTTGCCCTGAAAAAATATCGGTTGACCCCTAATCAGTGTGACTGAACATGTCAAACAGGGTGTGTGCAGTCACAGATTTTAAATTATTGGGAAGTGACGCACCTTTTTGAGGCCTAACCCCCAGATGATGGATGAAAGTGACGCCCTTTCTGGGCAGTTTTACTTGAGTTGCCGTTAAATATGTTGAACTTCCTCTCTGTCTGTCACTGATGATCAGTTTAGCAAATAACAGGGTGAATCTCTAACTGGTATCTCTCTGACTCATCAATGGCTCATCTTTTGATTTATGGACCTGCTGACTGGCAGAACATGACGAATTTTCCGACAAACTGTTTTTCTGTTTACTGGGTGTTGGACTGGTTTGAATGGTGCTGGTGGTTATTTCTCTTTCATTGTCAGGACCTCAACAGCCAGAGGCTGTCAGTCAGTCAAACTGGTTCAACTGTTTCTGTCGTATTTGCTCCCGACACCTGTGACATTCACTGATGTCACTGCTCACACCTTTCCCTGCCACTTTATTGTCAGGCTCATTTGAATAGTGTGACACCGCTTCCTCACCCTGCCCTTGCATCTTTTGTTAGTATCATCAGCATCTTCCTCTCTGATTTTGTCTCTCACTGTTGTATATTTTGTCCCTTTTACGTTTTTATCCTGTTTTGTTTTGCTGCTGCCTCACAACTCATCACTTTTCCTCCTGTTTATCTCACTCTCTTTCTCTCATTTTTTTATTTACCTATGTATTTTTTCTTCTGACGGCTTGTCTGTGACGTTTAGTATTCTTATTCACTTCTAGTGTATGACACAAATATGTCATAACGAATGTGTGTCTGTATCACACACGCCGCAGCCCGTTATCAACCGCGCACACACACATACTTCAAAGTGACTCAGCAGATTTTAGAAAAGAACAGAGGCAGAAAACAGCGGTACTATTTCTGGTACACCTTTAGCTCCTTTCTTCTTCTCCCCTGCTGGATGCCGGTGGTTTATTGACTAGCTGTCACCGCTGAGCCAGAGGTGACTCTGTCAGTAGGAATGAAAGAGGTGGTTTGTTAAAAAACATAAGAGGGGACAGAAGCGTGAAAGAAAAGAGAACAAAAGTGATCCAGTCTGCGGGAATTATAGGATGTAACCTTGTTTCCTGCTTCATTTCAAGCATCACACTCTGGTGAGAGAAGCAGCGCCGCATTCCTCGCATAGCGCCAGTCGACTGTCAGAGCACACTGCGCTTACATCCTCAATGACATATCTATGTGTGTGTGCGTGTGTGTGTGTGTGCGTGCTTTTGTCTGTCATCAAGTGCTTTCAGTCACACACAAATAAACACACTTACAAGTAATAAGTCTTGTTGACAGCAAGTATTGCCGCTGAGATCTCTCCTGGCATGTACACGAGACACACTGACATATTTACACACACACAAACACACAAGCACACACACACATTAAAATATTATTACCATATTAATATTTTAACAAGGCATTAATTGCGCTTCAGTGACATTTATTCAGAAGTGAGTGTAGGGCTGCAAGTTATGATCTTTTTTTTCATCAATTAAACTGTTATTAATTATATAACGTATTAATCATATAAATAAATGATTTGAAAACAGTAGAAAATTCCCATCACAGTTCGTAGAGCCAAAAGTGATTTCTGCACATTGCTTTTTCTTTTGTTGTCTTTTTTTAAATCCAAATAATCATGCAAAACGCAAAGAATTTAAATTTACAATCCCGTAGAGAGAAGCAGAGAAGCTGGAACCGGAAATGACATTTTTGTTTGACCTTGATTATTAACCGATTAAAATATTTTTGATTTAAATAGCTGTCAAATAATTTTCTGTCAGTTGACTAGCAGATGAATTGACGGATGTATCTAATTATTTCAGCACTAATTGTGTGAACAAAATTGTGTTTCAAGCGCACAGTCATGACACTTAAAGGGCACCTTGTGCATACAGTGAATGACGCGTCACATTGAAATTCTTTGTGCTCAGTCGGATACACTCAAACACTGTGTTTTGTAATCTAGAGGTCATTGTCGTAGCCTGTTACCTTGCCAACAAAAACTAGCTAACTAGTTAGCTAGGTAACTATATTCCATGCACAAATTTTAAGTTACCAGATGTGTTTTGCCCCATGTGTTTTGTCAGATGGACTTTTTATCTGTCTGGAAGCAAAAAAAAGAGAAATATGTGTTGCTAGCGTGAGTACATCCTGGTACTTTACACACAATCACTGTAGCTCAAGCGAGATAAAGCCATGATGTCACTTATGCCGCTTTTTTTTATTGGTTTTTTTTTTACAAACAGTAACTTTCTTGACATGCAAAATTGTCTTCTAAATTGACAAACATCATATGTGTAATTCATTGCAAAATATAAATGATATCAAAAAATGTATTTGACCTTTGCCATTAACTATCATTCATATTTGTTTTCCTAAATAGGGAGAGGGTTTTATTTTGTAGGATTATGTGACTTTACCCTAATGCACAAAATGCACAAAATTCATTCAGCCTATACTTTGTGGCACAAAGTGGGAAATATCATGGTGGCAAATGTCGTGATTTACACATGAAATGAAGTGGCTGTTTGTTCATGAATTTTCATTGTGTGACATTAAAAGCAAGAAAAGCACAAAATAGCCTGCATTGCACAATGTGTCACAAAGTGCAAGTCAGCAACTTCTGGCACACACAATCTGTGTCGACAAAGAGGAACAGAGACCACAATTTAAAAACTGTGCAAATATAATGGACATCATTTATATTGTATGGCGAGAGCATAACGAGGAACTCACACATACTATCCAGTGGTGCCTCATACAAGTCACCTTTGTGTCAGTGTGTCTGGTTGTTTACTTATTTATTGCACAGCTGAGGTCATCTTTCACAAACAAAAGCTAAAAATATATACTGAAATACAATTTATTTTAAGTTTACCTGGTATATTTCTATGGGCACATGATTAATGTACTAAAAGTGTGATATTTTAATGTACTAATAATACATTTAATACTACAATGATATCATTATGGCAACTAAAGACAGCACAGTGAGTGAAGTACAGTTAAGTGTACTTAAATATATTAAAATATATATATATAAGATTTTCAAAATTCAATTAATGTATCATCTATTTGAATTTTTAATGAATTTTCAAGTGCACTTAAAGTAAAATGTAAAAATAAAGATGAAAAGGAATTTATTTTTATAAAAAGTACAGCATTATTACGAAAAGCTGTACTTATAGACAAGTACATCTTAATGTTGTCTGAAAACAGTACAACCCAAAGAATTTAGCTGGGTTTTTTTTTTGGTATTTCTTTAGTAGCCGTAATGATATACCATTAGCATACTAAGAACATTATCAGTACATCAGAAATAACCCACCTTTAGTGCATTGCTGTTAATTGCATTATTTACACTTAAATTAGGTCTCGTTCAGTGCACTTTTTTCAGGGTATACATGGTATTTCATGTCTACTCGCATACTCATATTACATTTCAGCAGACCAATTCTAAACCGAAATGTAAATGTTATTGAACCACAATGTCCAAGCTTCAAGTTCAAAGAGGTAAATGTATCACTTTATTGAAATGATTTGTCATTACATGTTAAGGAAGACCGGTCCAAGTTCTCACCGTTAATCACATAAAATGTGGTTTTCTTAAACTTTTTCTTGCAACAGAAACAAAAAAGCAACAAAAAAACTTTTTACAATGTTTAATCTCACTTGTAATATACTGTATGTATTCTAAGATTACACATGAATAAGAATAAATACATGGAAACAAACAAATGATTCATAAATTGAGTTGAGCGTATTACATTATAAGCGGTGTTTTTTAAAACAAAGTGTCATCTGGGCAGTGTTCATCTCACTGGTCACTTTAACACAGTAACCTCCTTTACTGGTCCACAGAGCACACACACACACACACACACACACACACACACACACACACACACATACACAAATACACACTCACACACACCCTTTGCACACATTAAACATACATAAAGTTTGCAGATACATGTGTTCAGACCCACATTTTACACACAAGCTCCTCCACACACACACACACACACACACACACACACACACACACACACACACACACACACACACACACACACACACACACACACACGCCAAGCGAGAAGAATCTGCTGTGTCAGTGTCCTCGGAGTGTCTGCCCCAAATATTCACAATGACTCTCTGTGTCTCTGCTCAGCTCACCGGATCTCTTCGTGGGAACGGCAGCAAAAACACTGGAGCGAATCCTGACTCATCTTCAGCGCAGAAAACCTCGCCCTTCCTCCTCAGCCTCCCATGGGTCAAACACACTGCTTTCTGTTTTCACCAGGTGTGTGTGTGTGTGTGTTGCTTTTATTTAGCCTGCACCAGTGCTGATAAGCTCTAATAGATGGTTATGCCTGGGGTTGTGTGTGTGTGGGTTTGTCAGTCTGTATATGTGAGTTCTCCACAGTGTATAGGTCCATATCTTCATTTTTTTACATGATTAAAGAGTAAGTGGAGTTGTGGGATCAGGTGGAAGCGATTGATGAACCTGTAGCAGCTGATTCGGGCGCGGCTCGTGATTGACAGGTGGCGTCACAGAGGAGAGTGGGAGGAGTCATTTACATAACGTTCAGCTGCAGCGCGTCAGTTCTCCAGAGGTGAATGGGCAGGTGCAGAGCAGGGGAGCAGTGTGAGGGGGCGGGGTCAAGATGGCTTATTGATGAACCTGCGGGTATGGCTGGGTGTTTGATCAAAGCGTCAGGTCATTGGCAGTGGTAAATGGGCTGGACGTACTCCGGGGGGAAGTAGCCCACGTGTCCATGGCAACGGCCCCTCCAGCGCAGAGAGTCAGAGCAGTCAATGAGTTCGATGACGTCACCACGCAGAAAGCGTAGCTGAGATGGGTGGTGGGGGGTGAAGTCGAAGAGCGCGTGGGCGTGATGGGGACGCTGTTGAAAGAAAAGGAAAGAGAGGGATGAAGGAAAAGAGAGTTATTGAGAAATTTGCTTCACAACTTACGAAGCAGTCTGTGTCTAAACAACAGAGCCGAGCCAAACTCGCAACTTACAGGGGAACAACACTTGAGGCCGTTTCACGCCAAGCACGGATTTTTCTTTGAAAATACACACAGAAAAATAAAAAGATTTTGCGGCTTCTTATGAATGTTTGCATACCTCTGCAAAACATTTGTGCAGGGGGAAAAATACTCAGACAGACACCTCATTCAGCTGTTTTCTACCTGCAGAAATATTGGCCATGTCCAGTCAAATCCTTTGTTCCAACTCAACTATTGTTCATTTGGGGAAAATCAGCATTGAGCTCTTTTTACAGCAAAGTCCTGAATTCACAGGTTTCCATTACAGATCTGTGCAAAACCTAAAATGTAATATTGCAATATTTTCAAAATGTTGATAAAACACAATTGTGAGATGACTTTGTATCCACTGAGTAATTTTATGTGACTTCTCTCATGATAACATTGGCATTGACAATAGATGCCCAAAATATTATCAGGTTTATTTCTATTGCAGCCACAGCATTAGCTGCTATCTTTTCCAATCAAAGGCGACGTAGGCGTGTTATGTGAGTGTTAATGGAAAGACAAGCCCCTTATACGTGGTAGCGGACACGTATGAGGGATTTCTGGAAGGTGATAGTCTACGATCTCAGAGGAATTATGCGATGCAATAACGCCTCTTGTAGAGCCTGCTGCATCATGTCCGAGGGTGCGGATTCCTTCATCATGTGACCTATAAAAGTGATAAAAGCGTTTCCATTGCAGTTTTTCGAAATTTGGCTTTTAGGAATCACCTGAAATACCATCTCATGTAAGCGTAAAATTTCAATGGGAGTTTTCTCAAATTTTGATGTGTTTACATTTGCATATTTTATGTTTGCAATTTCAATTTGCGCAATTTGAGGGTTAATGGGAACCCGCTGGTGTAGGATTAAGTGGCATCTAGCAGAGGGATTACAGATTACAACCATCTGCAACTTCTCTCATATGCAGTCTCTCTCGTATGTTATTTGCTTTCATACTTTTGTGAAATGTGTTTTTAGTCCCAGTTTTACTCTTACAAATTACCAAACACCAGACTGATTGGCCTACTTTATATTTCTACTTCTTATATTATTCTTACATCATTTTTCACTTTTTCAACATGTATTTAATATAAGAATTCAAAGCACTCTTTGAAAATCCTCTCTCTATATTGAAAGACTACACAATCTGCTGTTGGTTTGTAAAATTCCCAACTGAATGAATTGAAAAATCCATGATGGTCAGTGTTTTTTTTTGGTTTTGTTTTTCTTAGCTCCTGAAAAGTTTGAGAGATATTATTTCATTTAACAGCTGTGATACAGCTGGTGAACTTTTCAGTTCAGTGGTGTTTCTTTGAAGCACTGCACTTGTTATATCTATGGCTGTGTCAAAACAAAACATACTAAAAAAAAAACTTTTTTTTAATACTACATGGAATACATGGTCCCAAGTGTATGCTCCTTCAAAGAGTTCACACCCAGTTTAGTGTTTCTATTAAGGTTAAGGGACCTGTATTCATTGTTCCTTAAAAGTACAAATTTATTTTATTTATATTTTTCATTTAACATTTATTTAGCCAGACCACGGTCAGTCAGTCCATGCATATTAAATATTAATACAATGAGAAATGTCTCACCAAGATAGCAGCATGCTGAAAGAAGAGAAAGATGAAAGTAAATACTCAGTAAATACTGATGACTGATAATGCTTTCTCCTGATTGATGGAAGCCTAACACACATCTCCCCCCTCTGGCAGCACAGAGGATCTATACAGTCAGCACAGTTTCAAGATTAGTGTCACCAATTCAGTATCTGAACAAATGTCTTCCCCTCTATTCCAGAGTTAAGACGCTGAATAATGGCCAGAAAAGTTATGTTGTTATGTTGCTGTTATTACTCCATCTTTTTATTCTGTTTGTGTGAAATTTTATCATAACTAAAGTAAGAATTCTTTATTTACGGCCAAAAATGTGTTTCGTAAGGTCACAGTGACCTTTGACCATCAAATTCTAGTCAGTTCATTCTTGTGTCAAAGTGGATGTTCGTTTTTTATTTGAAATAATTCCCTCAGGCGTTCTTGACATATCGCTTTTAGAATGAAATTAGAAAGAATGAGACAAATGCAAGGTCACACTGACCTTTGATAACCAAATTCTGTTCTTGAGTCCAAGTGGACATTTGTGCCAAGTTTTAGGAAACTCTTGAGGCATTCTTGAGATACTGCATTATCGAGAATGAGACGGATGCAAGGTCACATTGACCTTGACCTGTGACCACACAAATCTAATCAGTTCATCCTTGAGTCCACTCACACGTTTGTGCCAAATTTGAAGAAATTCCCTCGAGGTGTTCTTAAGATATTGCCTTCACAAGAATGAGATGGATGCAAGATCACAGTGACCTTGACCTTTTAACCTACAACCACCTACACGTGGGATTTATTTGGGCATGCAATCAATGACAGACGTGTAATTTGTGGAGGGTCACAAGGGAGAAAAAGAGAAATAGAGTAAGACACTGATAGAGACAGGTAGACTGAGAGTGATAACTCCCAAATGATGTGTGTGACACACACACACACACACACACACACACACACCTACAAACAGGGCTCTGTTAAAAAGTGTGATGTTTTATGACAATTCAGTATAAGGTGAGTTGCTTTCAATTCTGCCAGCAGATGCTGTGCTTTCTCTGTGTCGCTGTATTTTTCTTTGAGTTCACAAAAGTAGAGTCTTTCTTCTCCCCTGATAGCCGGCCTCTTCTGATCTCTGTTGACTCGTGAAGTAAAAGCAGTTTAAGAGTAGCAGAATAAAAGTGGCTATTTTAAGGAGAGCGCCTTGAACTTAACTAACCTCTTAGCTGTCAGTTGCGCTCCTACAGAGAAAAGTGGATGTGATATAAACTGGGTGGGAGCCGAGAGACTGGAAAGAATACCAATATTGTATTTTCTTGTGTGTCTAGGTATCTGTGTTGCAATTTAAGGCTTTATTGCTGTGGACTGTTTTGTTTTAGAGCGAGGAGCAGACACACAAACACATACACACGCTAACCAGTCGGCAGGATTAAGTTCGAGACACACAGACACAATCTATCAATCTCACAAATCTACAAGAATCCTGTTGGACTTATCCATTATTGTTGCGCTGATCTAGTCTAGACTTCTTGTTAGTGTGCGCGCACACTCTGTTCCTGGGTGTGAGCGAGCATGTGTGTGCAGGCCTCTTATTTGCTGTGGTGCGTGACAGCGCACGGAAAACCCATTCATTTTTCCATGCCGGCTCTGGAGGAGCGAACGGTTTGGAAGGAGAAATATGGACCGTCCGTATCAGCTGCGCTCGGCTGCCTTGTGATCAACGTCCTCCTCAGCACCCGCTCCGACCCAGAGCGAGCGCTGACAGTGGAACAAATTACTCTGTAACATCAATGGACTACAGCTTTATACTAGATTTGTCTCCACACACACACACGCACACGCACACACTGAACAGAGACTGCCTCCACTTGGAAATGACAAGGTGTCAAAAAGAGGTCGACGTTTTGCATGAACAGGCTTTCTCTTTGAAGAGAAAGCTCCGGGACACGAGGACATTAGGGATATGTTGGAGAGGAGGAAAAAAAAATAGACTGAGAATTATTTCCCACTCTGCCATGGTGAGATAAGAAGTGATCTTGGGCCACGTAATGAGCTGATGTGGAATTAGTTTGGAAAGACCAACTGCACAATAGGAGGGACGACACAAAAAGTATTGCAACGAGATGCATGGACTCAGATTTGGCCTGGACACGTCTGTGAAACTGACCCATAAAAGAAACTGTGATCACGTGGTGATGTCAGACAAAGTGAGACAATGCTTGTGTGAAACATTTACAGCACATGGATTAATAGTTTGGGTTTTTTGAATTGGGATTGTATGGCACTCTCCCAGTTTAAGAAGCAGGCATGGAAGCAATGTCCGAAATTAACTTTTTGACTCACTGGCCAAAAAAAATCCACGTTTAGTGCTTGGCAGGTGTTCTTTTCGGATCGTGCATGGAAGTTACACAATGTACTGCTATGAATGAGGCCAGCGACAAAACATAGTTTAGCCTCCTATTTAAAAATTCCTTTAAAAAAAAATGGTATCGTTTTAAAGGGTACACTAAATTAAGAGTATTTTCACTGCTTTGCCTCTCCTTCAGACAGTCTGTTTCGACCTGGAAGCCATTAACGGCTTCAGTTTGCCAGTATGCCACCAGACTACAATACAAAACTGCGATTTTAGCTCGCTGAACATCGCCGCTGCTGATCTACAGCTTCTTCAATCAGTTCATGAATTTGTGTTATTGTGTCAGTGAATGAATCTGAAGTAGTCTTTTTAAATGCCAAAGTCACACAATAACACTAACTAACTCATTGAGGCAGTGGTAGACCAGCAGCCCGTGTTAAGCGATGTTAAATCACTGTTTTTTTCAATGGACTTGCAAATACCCCCAATATAGCTTACACTTAAACTGATATTAATTTTTTTTATGTGAGACTTTTTTTTAGGCAGCTAAAATAAGTTTTGCTGCTGATTCATCCACAACAGCACATTGCATAGCTTCCATGTCAGACTTGACCCTATTTCTCCAAACTGGGGGCATGCCGACTTACATCTAATACATTGACTATTGATAAGTGCCTCATACAATCTCACTCCAAAAGCTGTGAACTATTCCTTTAAAGTTGATATGATTTCTCTATAACCCTGTTTTTATGCATCCATTTTAATAATCTAAAGGTCTAAAGGGATGCAAGAACTAGTTTTTCCTCGTTTTTTGTGCTGCAGTGTCACTTGTATGAAGTGAAGATGAAATGCTGTGCTGGTAACTGAAGAACTGGGTATACTATTAATATTTTAGAGAGCATACACAACAAGGTTGCAAAGACAGAGAGAGGAGTTCTGGAACAACTTGGCGCGATTTTAGGTATTAGGCGGGAATAAGGTCTGCATGTTGCAAAATAAGTTGTCTTTTTTATCTCTCTGGCATCATAATTTGTAATGGAGGAAAAAGACTATGTTGTAAGGTTTGTCGAGACACACACAGTGAGAGACATTCAGTGGGCGTCAGAGCTTTGTTGATGCCGAAGGCCAAGACGAAGCCCCGCAGACGCGAAGACCAGCTGACCGTGATTTTTATATAAAATGACAGTCTGGATCTGAGCTAAATGTGATGCTTTGAATGTGTTTTTAATCTGCAGACCTACCTAAAGAGGAGCGAAGACTCAATTTCAGATGGAGATGAAGTGCTAAAAATCTTTGGAGCTAATGAAGAAAAGGTAGGATGGAGTTTATATAATTTTGTCTCTTTGTTCTGCTGGACTAATGATTTGTAAAAAGGCTGTAGCAACACATGTACAAGAAATGAAAAGCACAAATAATCCAAAAAAGTCCAATTTAGTAGCACAAGATGTTGATGTAGAGCAACAAACCAACAGATTGTGACAAATCAAATATAACTGCTTCTTGATAAATATTTGTCTGTTTATATTGTTAAAATGGAAAAAAGAAAAAGTACAGTTTACCCCCTAAAACTCTCATTAAAACGTCTGCAGAGTAAACAAGGGCTACAGGTATAAAGGTATGACTAAGCTGCTGTGATCCGATTTGGAATGACAGATTTTTTCAGAGGCAACACAGCCATGTAGGTAAACACGGCACCTTCAGCACGCCACCCTCAACTATGGGGCATGTTGTGATGCAGATACATGTTACCTCAAGGCCGTAGCAGAACAACGCGGTAACCTACAGCACAAGAAAAGTCACAGCCAGTGTGCTAATGTTGAAACGATACAATAATACTGTAAATATGTATATATGGCCAAGAAAATGTAACTGAGTTAGTAAAGATGACTGTTTTTTCTAAGTAGCCTGCACTGCAAAATTTACAACTCATAAGAGATACTGGTACATTTTTAGGATTGCTCAGTCATGTATGTGAACATGGCCCGCTGGCACGCAAAAGTTATTAGATTTTAATACTAATGTAGAACAGCAAGGTGACCTATGACTACATCATGCAGACCTGGGGCAGAAGTACTGCATACTTCACTGATGGACCTTAAATGTGTGTATTCTTGATATGATCGCATTAGTGCTGAGTTGGGGCAATTCATAGAACATGGCATAAGGAGACCTAGGAATATAGACTGGATAAAATCCTGGACACTGTGACATCCCCTGTTGGTCTGTGGACTCCTGTTTTTAATCCCTGAGTTCAGCATTTTGCTATCCTGTTTTTTTGGAGCCAGAAGTGACCATATTTGGACGCGAAGGTGGAGCTGTGGAGGAGCGAGGGGTGCATCTGACTTACAGACTTCGATTCTTGCAGACAGCCTCAAGCAGCCCCACCCTTAAATTTAAAGCAAAATAAAAAGTAAACGGATGAGTTATTTGAAAAAAAAAAAAAAAAAAAATCACCCATCAGACAATTTTATTAACTGGGAGATTAGCCCTGTAAACAATCTCTGCTGTAAAGTTGGGTATTTTAACATGGGGGTTTCTGGGGATTTACTCTATTTTGGAGCCAGCCTCATAGCCATTTGCAGTTTTTGGCACTTTGGCATTGGTTTCAGTCATAGAATTAGGAAATAAAATACAGTGTTATACAGAAGTGTTAAATGGACTTGTCACTGACACTTTATATATTTTGCTTTTGTTTTAATTTCACTTTGCAACTGTTTAGTAAATCACAAATCATTAACACTAATTCTAATTCTAATTCTCCTTATACTGTCTGTGCTGAACCACCTGTATTCTCCCTCTTTCTGAGAGGCTTAGTTTTAGCGTCAGTCTCTTTAATGCCACCCCTCCCAAAAAGCCCAATGTGCTCTAATTGGTCAGCATTTTCGG
This sequence comes from Plectropomus leopardus, assembly GCF_026936395.1. NCBI lineage: Eukaryota > Metazoa > Chordata > Actinopteri > Perciformes > Serranidae > Plectropomus > Plectropomus leopardus. The sequence goes on from NC_142193.1 coordinate 24,744,217, forward strand.
GTCTTCCACATATCGTTGTTTCTTTACAATCGTTGCAGCTGGGAAATAACGGATTATAGCGGCACTTTCTATCATGAAAAACCACCTATTATAACGGACATGTTACAGCAGGAATATGATCTGAAATTGGGGAGAAATTAACATCAGCAACCAAGATTACGTGTTTCTCTGACGGTAGCGTGTAGCACTGTGAGCCACATAATGTAAATGATCAGTTTGTCCTGAAAGTAGAAAAAAGCCTGTCAGAAACACTTCTTCATGTGAATATCAGACACTGAACAATTTATATGACAGGAAATATGAATAAACATAATAAATCCCCTTTAATCTTTAGTGTTATTATTGTAATGGAGCATTAACAGCCTAAGTATGAGATTCAGGTTTGTGAATACATGATAAGTCTTCAGAGCAGCTGTGAGGGTGTGGGTGGAGGTTGTTAAGTGAGAACCAGTCTGACTTTGTTACGGAGGAACACCAGACGTTTCAAAATATTATGAACAGGCACCAGTGACTGCTAATACCTGTTAATTCGTTGAAAGTGCAGGGCAAATTGACTAACTTGGCATGCCATCGCATTAAAATGTAATGAAGAGAATAAATGGAGGATGAAATAGCAATGAAATTAACAAGCATAAACATTTTGTTATGGTCCTAATTAAAAAATAATTTTATAACTGCAGTAAATGGCTATAAAACAGAAACAGAGGGCAGCATCTGTCTGAGTCATGCTGCACTCCTTATCTGGAATTCACACTTCGTAGAAGTGTTACAAGTTTTACTTTGCTGTAGTTTAGCTCATAAGTCATAGCAGACCCATCGATCCAGTGGCAGTAATGGAGAAAATCATCTGAATGACTGATACTGGCATTTTGAGCAGTTGTGTCTACTTTTACTGTATGCAGAGGTCATAACAACAGAAACACAGTGATGAGTCATTTCAAAACACCCACATTTGGTTTGTAAAAAGATGCTGGAAACACAGTTATTGGTTGCTACAAAACATCCACATCTGGTGTCTAAAAAGCCACTGAAAGCACAGTGACGGGTCCCTATATAACACCCATGTTTGTTGCCAAAAAACACATTAAAAACATGGTAACAAGTTGCTACTAAACACCCACTTTGGTGCCGAAAAAGCTGCTGGAAACATAGTGGTGGGTCACTACAAAAGACCTGCATTTGGTGCCTAAAATGCCGCTAGAAACAACGATGACTCACTAAATCAGAACCCATTCTGTTTGTTGGCTTCGAAAAGTTTTGCCATCTGCTCCTCCAAATGATATGTCAGCTCATATACTACACCACTTAAAACTTACTTTTAAGTACACGCTGATATGCCGCATATGAAACGCGCAAATATAATGTATTTGTTGCCAGAAATGTGCAATGCCAACATTTTCTTCTGGGCCGATTGGACTGATGTTGGTGGTGCACCAACAGAAACTACTGTATAAATATAAGAAACTAAAACTCTCAGAAAACCAAAATGCTCAGAAAGAGCTGGTGTTGTTTTCATATGTTTGTTGCTCATGTTGGAGAGATTTAGATTGCTACAGTATTTAGGTCATACAGTTTTACGTTCTCCCGCGGGACGGCTGCCGTTATCTCCCGTTTAACTACCATCATCATGCCCTAAAGCTAAATTCTAAACTCGCACCTGCTCTAGCTGCATTTGTTCGGGGGACTGTGCAATATCCCCAGTGATTTAAAGCATGCATGAAACTGTTTAGGTGTGAGGCAGGATGTTACTAAACAAGAACTATATTTGTGAGAAGCTGCTTGATGAAACAAAAACCTATTTTTAGGATCAAAAACCTGTCGTCTAAAAGTCTCCTGTTTTGCCAGGTGAAGTGCTGCAGCAGTCTGGCTGCTCAGCAAGCGACTCTGAATAAATGGAGATTATGAGAAAAACCAGACCCCTGTTTTATAGCAAAAACCCCATCTGAGCTATAAAATCAAGTTTAAAAAAAATGAGATGGTAAAATGGCCAAATCCTGCCATACTGTATTCCATTATAAAACAGAAAGTTTGCAGTGAGGGGTAAAAAGAGCCCTCTGCACCTGAAAGACCAGATTTATTGAAATAAAGCTCACACATCACAAAGATCAATAAATGTGAATCATCTTCTAAAGAACATACCATTCAGACCGGCTCAACCAATCAGATTTTCTTCAAGTTTGAGCTGATGATCTGGCCATGAAAATATTGATATTTTGTTATATATTTTCATCTTTAAAAAATAATCATAAACATGGTGATCTATGCATTCATTCATTTATTTCGTGTGTTTAAAATGCATTCGGGTGCTCCACGTAGTGCATTTTAAACTAATACTGTGAACACTTTCTCCAAGGTTTTGTTTCTATTTCACTTTTATGGAGACATATATTACTGCAGTCATTTGGCTCCAAGCGTTTGAGTCACTATGCAAATAAGATGAGGGCAAAAAAAGTAAAAGAAATACAATGTGGTGACTTGACAGAATACCAATACCTGTTTGTGATGTTTTCAATACCTTCTGGATAATGTCTCAAACAATCTAGGATGTATACGCGCGTCTTTGTGTCTTATTGTCTCCCTTGGTTTAGTTCTATTAACAGCGCTGACTCATTGACCTCTAAACACCTCACATCTGAAACTGATCACGTCAGAAATACACAAAGCAGACTGGCTGCCACCTGCATGCTTTGCACCTTAGATGCATTTGCATGCATGGCAGTGAGCTGACTTGAGTGCAAGGTTTTCTAACAAAAAGTAAAGTAAATTCAAAGCACTGGCAACAAATAGACCCAGTCTGCAGGATCATGTACTTAAACAAGTGGGGGCAAAATGTGGAAGTTGTGCTTATCTATTTAAGAGTTGCTTTGGGCTCAATGAGGGTATTAAAATGCTGCTGTACCCATTAAAATGGCCATGCACGTTCAAGAGAAGACAAACACCTCGAGGAACTTGGTAATTCTTTTTTTCATTTGTGAATGCAGCTCTGCTTTGAGACTGGATTTCAAGCATTACTTGCATCCTTTCTCTTTTGAAAAATAGACAAACCTTTATTCTAAATAACATTAATAAAGTTAAAATCTTGACACGTCATCATAATTACTATAGAACAGATAAAACTGGATGAGAACTCTTGAACTAGCAACCGTGTCGTGTATTTTCACATTCCACATTAATCTTGTTCACTGTGAGAGTAACGGGTTAGTTGCCTTAAGTGACGAGAGATGCAGCTCTGAGTAATGTGACCTTATTGTGACCTGTCACATCCTGTTAATCCTTTGACTTGAGCATGTTAGGATGCATAGTGCAATACACTCATCTCAGTTACTTACTGTGCATTATGAATATGGATCGCCATCATGACAGGACAAATTTTAAATATTAATTGCTCATGAGAATAAGAGCATGTAAACAGTATTCATATGGTGTTACAGCTATCATGTGAGGAAAATGAATGTCTCTTACTGAAGAGTCTTTTGCTGAACAATTAAAGTTAAGCAGTGTATCACAATGTTTGTTTATCATAACTTCCGAGTAGAAAAGCCCTGCGTCATTGTACATACAATTTAACGGTGCTGTGTAAACAGGGGTGAGGAGCAGCTGCGATATCAAAAGGAACTAGTTTCACACATATTCGCAGTTCGAATCGATAATAATGATGTTAGAGTTATTCAGCTATAGGATACTTCTCAGCTTTATATGATTGAAAGTTGCTGACTCGACCTATATCCTGAAGAGTCATGTCAGTCTGTCCCCAGAAAAAAACAAACTCTGATGCATAGTATATTATGTTTCACTTTTTTTTGCAGCAACAAAAATGGAAAACGATCATTGATTCATGATTGTGTATCCACAAACCTGCAACAAAATCAACAGATGTCATCTAAGACATCTATCTAATAGTTTGTTCAGGTAGTTCACTCAAAACCACAACACAGTGGTGTTGCTTAAGGAAACATCAGAGGATCACCAGATATTTTAGGGTTTATCCTTTGCAGGCCATGAATACCTAATAATCCATCCAATAGTTGATGAGAAATTTCAATGCGGACCAAAGTTATGGACCAACAGGCTGATCAAATGACCAATAAACCGGCATAGCCATAACTAGAGCCCTGCCATCGTTAAAATATGAGTTTACCCTGCCTATTGTAAGTCGTAATATCACTTCACATGTGTCTGCTCTCAGTGATTGACACCACAGTTCAGTTCCCTAACGAACTGCTGCCTATTCTCAGGTGCCAGACTTGATGTGATGAGTATTAGCACGCCGCGTGTGTTACAGTGATACGAACATGCTGTCATGTCAGGATCGCTGTGGATCACGTCCCTCCGCGGCAAACGGGCTCGCCTGCAGGCGCGGCTCGCCTGCCACTCCCAGGAATACTTAACATGCAACGTGATCCTGTCTGCATAATGACTTCACAACAAGCAACAACAACAGCTTCTCCCGTGATGACACCATCATGGGAACTACCTGTCATCTAGATTCTTGCTCACTAAACCTGACAGAAATTTGGGATACGCCTTTGGATAACCGACACTTAGCCTGCTTTACCTTACAAAAAAGGTTAAGTACATAAGAAAACCAGGAAAAAGATATACAGGGTGTGTGCAGATTGTAAAGCCCATTAAGACTAGTGTATGATTTTGGCCTAAATCAAAATGCACTGACTTAAATAGCTTATAATTGGAGTAAAAACCTCTACCAGACTAATTAGGGATCTGAACAAAAGACTAAACACAAAAAAAACGAAAGAATGTTCCGTCCAAACTTGATATGTGCCAGCTTAATCATGACGTCTGTAAATAATTGCCTTTTAAATCCGTTTTGTCTCTCGCTCCCTCTGGCTCGCTGCCTAAGATGACTGATTTGGTTCGGCTCCAGACTGACGGCAGTCCTGTGATCTTTCATCGAGCTGCACCTCTACGTCAAACCCTGCTGCCACAGTCACAGCTCCACAAATCTCACCAACATATGGAGTGTTCCCATAGCTGTCAAAAAAAACAACTGGTTGTGCCTGGCAGTGACGGCAAAATAAATTATGAACACCTGGGTAGTTCTGTCTGTAAAAACACTGATTTGACAACAGATAGAAGAAAAAAAACTTTTTCTCAAAATGGTGCTCACTGTTTTGGATAATCTCATCGGATACTTTACTTAATCTCTGGCGGCTTAAATAGAAGAGGGAGGATGAAGGAGACCGATGACAGCAAGAACAGATGTTTTTAAATGGTTTAGGGAGGAGATTTAAATTGTCATTGCAAAATAAATTGTGGTACTGCTCCGGGTTTAGGTGGATTTTTTTTAGAGCAGACTTTTGACATGCTCATCTGTTGTGTAAACAATATGAGGTCATTTTCTATTCAAAGTAATCAAGTAATTTTTCTAAATTATAATAATTATGAATGACCCTTTTGTTTATTAATACATTTTCTCAAGCTTTTCTCACAGTTACACACAGGAAGGACGTCAGTAGTTGAAAAAACCCATCTGTGTAATTTCTGACTTTTAAAATACCTTGTCTTAAGTAAAAAAACAAAAAACAGAAAAAAGATGCGATAATAAAAGTGGAAGAGAGAAAAAAGAAACAGACAAAACAGAAGAAAAGAAACAAGGCAGAAAGTTAGACACAAACAAACAAATATAAAAGAAAGACTGAAAGAAAGAAAGAAAGAAAGAAAAAGAAATAAAGAATCACAGTAACAAATAAACGAGGAGTCGCATGCTCACCCTGGCGAAGTGCTCGGGGTCTCTCAGAAAGACGGTCCTCTCCTTAGCGATGCTGTTGCTATGGTAGAACTCCACCAGCTCATTCAGGGAGGCGAAGAGCTCGTCCCACACGTAGTACTGACAGCAGCGGTCCTGCAGCACCTTGAAATGCTGAACATGGTCCCCATAACTGCAAAATAAACAGATGGAAATAAAGAAAAAAAGATTTATTATTTTAAAGGAACATCTGCAGTGGTTGTAGATGTCAAAATGTTTGGCTTTAAATCAAAACTCCTCACACACAACACACAAGTTGAGACTATTGGAGGAGCTCAGATTAAAGATCATGAGCTCGGTTTTTGTTTTTACTTTAAATATCTAGCTTTGACCACGTAAAATGAAATATTTTCAAAACTAAGTGAAATGTTGTACTTACAAAACTAATTAAAATAGAACAATAATATACAGGAAATGTATGTGGTTCTGGTCTTTGTCAGTTTGGTCAAATGCAAAAACAAAAAGCATGAGGAGGCATTGATGCATATATTTATGGAGACTGGGACATGACTGTGAGTTAACTGACATCACAAAGTTTTGTGTTTATTCTGAACTCATTATTAAATCTAGCTCTTGACAAATACCCCTCATATTACAATAAGAACTAAAACTAATACCCAAACTCATAAAACTAAACATAACAATAAGTATTAAACTCAAATGAGTAAACCCACTCTGGTAACCAATGGAAACTATTGTAAACAAAAATTCAAAATGACGTTACAGACAGTTAATCATGGATCGATCACTGAATGTGCAGGGGCCCAAAGTGGCCGTCACCTGCAAACTTTCACTCAAATTAACACATACGACCAGGAGGAGACTCAAAATGACCACAAAGAGATGCGAAAGAACAACAAAATGAAACAAAACAACCACAAAAATGACGAAAATAGATACAAAATAACATCAAAGAGACATAAAACCACAAAAAGATGCATAACAACAACCACAACCACCTGTGTGTCTTACTCCTGTGCATTAAGGGACATGGTGGGGGCCATTGTGTCATTATCCACCCATGGACATAATCTGCTCGTCCCCTGGGGTAGTGCTTTTTTGTCACACAATGAATTTGGACCAGCTTTGGGTTGATACCAGCAGTCTTGGCCTTTCGTCCCCAAAGCCGCCTCTTTAAATCCACAGCTGTCAGCTGTTGGGACTGGCATGCAGCGCAGTCCTGTCCATTTATCTCCACAAAAAAACACTGGAGACCACTTCTTTCCTATTTTATTTTATTTGAATGATCTGTTTTTCCCCTACAGACAGTCCATTGTGAAAATTTGTTGGCATCACAGATGATGAGACACACTAAAACAGACAAAACAATAAAAGAGAGATTAAATTGACCACATTTATGATGTGAAACCCACACTGACGCAAATTCTAAATTAATATGATTAGTAGTAGAGTCTTTGTGTGCGTGTGTGTGTGTGCGTAGTATTTTGCAATTTAACCCTTTGACACCTGGATCGACAGCAGTCTTCTTTTGCTGCATTCAGATGCCTTTCATAAGCATTTAAACCTTTGAACTCTGAGAACATTAGTTTGATTTCTTTCAAAACCTTAGCACAAAAAAGCAGTCAGCAAATTTTCCACAAATTGCTAAAAACTTGTGAAAAGCAACAAGAAAATTAGCTATAAAAAAGTGACTCATTAGAAAACAACTACACATTTTATAAATGTTACAATTATATATTTAGAATGAGGTTACAGAAAACAAATCTTATTTTTTATATTAATTATTGTTGTTTTATTTTTTACAGGGCATTTCCTGCTTTTGTTCCTTGCTATTTGTTTTTGTGATAATTTCAGCTATTTATTTATTTATTACTAATTTCTTGCTAATTTCGTAATTACTCATTCTGTTTTATTTCATGTTTTGTGAGAAATCAAGCCAATTTGCTCAGGTTTCAAAGGGTTAAGGAGCTGGCAATGAAATGTGCATGGGCCACTCTGTGGGTCTGGGGGATTCTGTGCAAAGCAGATGGAGTCAAACACAATTCAGCTGTGAATCATTTTCACAATTTATAATATATCAGTGACATGTCATATCATATTTTGATGAACATGGCTTTGAAAAAGGAACAAAATAATTCAGTGTGGCTCAAAAAATAATGATAAAATGAAGCTGATGGCACAAACAAAAATAGCCTCAGTCAGAGTTGGAGTGCGTGCCTTGTTGTCATGATTAAAAGAGTTTGGCCAGCATTCATTGGCAATCGTACCTGCTCCCCTATCCTGCTCTGTGGTGGTTGCTAAGTAACTTGCCAGCTTATCTTTAGAAATCTGGACACCTCACCATGATCATACGGTTATATAACTGCATGCAATATGCAGCGGAAGTCGATACAACGCCCCCATATTTCTAAACACATCACATAAGTGGGTGTGCGTGTAGGGCTTATGTTAATGAGGGTTGAAATCTCATCTGCCATGTTTGCAAGAAAAAACAGTGTTCTTGTTATCATTTTCTTTGTTGTGGCATCAGTTAATATAGCCGATTCTTCCTATAAATGATATGCACTTGCTCTAGAATAAACACAATCTCGTGCTTGTGGTTTAACCTCACAGAACTCCTCCTCTGACTGGCGCTGCTCCAGGCTTGGAGAAAGTAAATGAGCACCGGCTTGTTTCAGACAGAATTCCTTTCTCTATTCAGACGCTGAGCTCTATGAACAAGCAGGGCTGACTCCCTGATGACTGGATGGCATTCAGCTACACCTCCACCCTGCCCTTCTTTCCCTGCCTTCTCCGTTTCACCCTCTGTGTCCTCATTTCCCTCTCCTCAACCTCACTCCCCCCAAAAAAATCCTGTGTGAAGTGTGAAAGATGGAGGACGCCACATTAGCTCAAGCCAAATGTTGTCTTTTTTAAAACTTATTTTTGGATTGGCACTGCACCAGGCTTTGTAGTTTTTTGAACGTTGAGTCTGTGAGCAGCAGTGCTATCTGTCTGTCTTCCTCGTTGCCTTTGGGTCTGTATTCGTCTCTGCGCCTCTCTATTATCTGACTTCCATCTAACTTTTTCCTCCCTATCGCGGCTTCTCTTGTTATCTGCACCCCTGATTCAGCCCTATCCCTCCACACGAAAAAATTGTGATCTTCTCCGCAAATGATCTCTATCAGCCCCCGTCACCGTCCCCAGTTGTCTGACACCATCTGCTGCACCCTACTGGTTGGGCGCCGTTACTGCCTCCAGCTGTGCAGATGTTTGAGCGAGACAAAGCCCCGGTACCTGGGCCAAGTGCCCTCACCGGACAGAAAAGTGCATGACAAAGAAAAATTCAGGAGAATTTCGATTGTGGGGAGGTGGAGGTTAAAGAGAGGATGTAGGCAGGGCAAGGACTTTCCCTTCAGGGGATTTAACACAATGAGATGTCGAATGAAACACATCAAACAGTCAGAGGGAAGGAAAAGGGAAGCAAGACATCATTTCAAGTCGTGTTGGAGCTGGTTCACCACATCAACTTTATGTTTCCTGCAGCTGTTATGTGTAAAAAAATGTCTCTAAATCAAACATGTTTGAAGTTTGAAGACAACGTTTTTCTTTTTTTAACAGAGGTTAGGCCCATTTTCAGAGGTTTTTTTTATCTCCATCTGTTGTTAACAACTGACTGACATTAACCGCAGGGTAACATAAAACATCAGCCATGCAAAGTAGGGGTTGACAGATTATTGGCCAGGCCGATTATTGGGGCCGATATTTGGTTGCCGATATTTGGTTTATTGGTCGAACCCTAATGCAAACTATTTGAGTCAGTGCACAGTGCAATAAGGATGACAGATAAAGTTAACTATGTGATACTGTGGTGGATTATGTAGCTTTGGCAGTTTTTAAGTTTACAAGCTGATTTCACATGATGCAAAAAAGAGGGATTTTTCCAGAAAATCGCCACAGCTCTGGCAAACTAATTTTAGTAAATATATGAAGGAATTACACTTAAACTCAGCTCAAGTGACCACTACTTTAGACTGGCAATCGGAAGTAACATTGTACAAGACAAAAAAAGACTCCAGATATAACATGTGCCCCAGAATCTATGAGAGCATTTTATTATATGGAAGCAAATAAGAGTCATAAGTATTTCAATTTTAATAGCTACGGAGCGCCCAGTAGCCCTCCTTTGGCAAAAGAAACCAGCCACTGACTGCTTGATATTGAATTAGACCAATTTAATTGAACTCCTTGAATCTATTTTATTGAAATTTAGATCTGAATTTATGAACATTGAAAAGAAAAATTCAAATTCAGCTTTTGAAATTGCAAAACAAGACATTTCCTATTTTAATTTTAAAGTCATCAATTTAGATACATGGTTTTCAAAGTAAAATATTTCAATCAGTATTCAATTCAGTATTCATATATTAACTACTACACCCGCTAACCATATCTGTGCGCAGAGGGAAGCATGCATCTATTCATGGATGAGAGGCTCGTGCTCTTGACAGTGTGAGATGTAAACATTAGTAGCGTCCTCCTCAGCTGAGCTGTGAGCTAACTTAGTGCTGCTTGGTGAGCTAATAATAGATGCACTTTTCCTTCTGCACAGTGAGAGGGTCGGTTGGTGCAGTTCGGTAGAAAGAAAATAGTTCCTACATGAAACTGCTCACAACAAGGTCTGTGGATTATCTTGAGTAACCAGGTCAGGATTTCTGGAAAGAGACATTGCTGTTGAGTTTTTCAAATGTATTTTTTGGCACTATGAGTTAGTTAGTTTCATTATTTTGAAGAGAAGGCAGAACATTTTGGCAACTCACACCAAAACTATCTAGACTGATAAATACCTCTATATCTTTATTTTATATTTTATATATTATTTTATATTTATATCTTTGATTTTAGAGTGAACTGTCCCTTTAAGTATTTAGTGGCTGTTAAAATTCAAATACTCATCTCTCTTATTTGCTTCCATATTTCTTACAGATAATGGTTGCAAATTTCAGGTATCTATCTGTTAAACTTGGTTTGAGACATGAGACGAAAACTATAATGTCAGCAGAGAAAAAATCTAACCAAAAATTCCTGCAGCATCTCTTTACAGTTGACCAGAATCGCTTTAAATATTCATTGGGCAACACTTAAACTACAACATCACATCTTCACGCTCAATATACCCCCGCGGTGCAAAACTCCACCTCTGTACCACCGGAATAAACAAATGCACTTAAACTTAAGGACAAGGAAAACTACAGAAATGTAGTAAAAACCACAAAATGTTTGCAACCACAAGCTACTCTCTCAGCTTCACCACAGGCGGAAATACACCGTAAATTCACAGTAAATACAATGTAACACCTCCCACATTCCATCATAAGGTCATATGAGCAACGGAAAGTTAACAGTGCTTTTTTAACAAACTTGATTTGACTTTTGCTCATACTCGGAGTTGTTTACACCATCATGATTACTGACTAAACGTCAACAAACACATTGTGGTGAACATAAATTTATTTATATACGAACAATTACCAGAAGTGCCTCGTAAAAGTGAAAAAAAAAAAACCACTTTAAAGAGGAAGGAGAAAGAGGCGGAGGGAGAGCAGATGTAATGCAGCAGCCATATCAGCGTTAGGTGATGCCATGTCGACGTTTTTATTAATTATTACCCAGAGACATCAGAGGAGCAGTGTGCATAACACAGACAGCATCTGTCTCAGCTCGATCACGAACTTACATACACACACACACACACACACACACACACACACACACACACACACAGAGCATACTCTCCAAGTGCCCTCTCATCTCCCTGATCCAGTGTAATTAAGGCCCACAGCGATAGAGAGATTATTTTCTTTTTCCAACTAAAAGGAAACGGGTGAGAGAGAGAGAGATTAAGAGAGAATGAGAAAGATTGAAAGAGAGAAAATGAAATAGATGTAGCGATAGAGAGACGGAGATACACTGCAGATGAGGACAGAAGTTATTTATAAAACTTTAACTCCGCGCCAGCATAATTCAAGACGCGTGAAGGTCGTCCGTCCATCTTTTGCTCGACTTTCTCTCCATCAATCTAGTCTCACTTCCCTGTTCTCTCTCTGTCTCTCATCCTGCCATCCCCCCCCTTTCTCTAATCTGCTGTTCAGTTTCTAAACCGCTGCAGATGTCTGGAATACTTCACGCGGCCGTGCTGACACCTCCAGCTGTCAATTTAACTCTGTGACTGTGTGTGTGTGTGTGTGTATCAGTAACCGATGATCGTGTCAAGGAGTTATCAGAGTGCACGTCAGCCCATGTGCTCGCCGGTTCCATCAGTTTTTGGCGTGTTCGACTGTTATCTCAGTATCACGGGCCGAACGTGGTGTGTGATTTTGTAAAAGTGTGTCAACCAAGCGTGTCAGTGAGTGAGAGGTTCAGCTCCTCCTGCAGCATCGATAAATATTCGCCATCACTGCTCCCATAGATGGATGAGGACAGAGGGCAGAGGGAGGAAGTGGGTGTGAGGGTGTGCAGAGAGGCGGCGAGTGAGTGGAAAAGTGATAAAAGATGTCTGGTGGAGGCAGTTTAGTCCAAAGTGTGTTGACGGTTCAATGAGCAGCCGTTCAGACGGAGATGATATGGGTCTGAGAGAGGGAGTCTCTCCTCGAGTCAGCTGTCATTCTAAAACAATCGATATATCTCAACAAAAACTGATTTTATGCGGAAAAACAGAAATAACATTTCGCTTTTAAAAAGCACCATCTCTGTATAGCTTGTATCATTTTCAATCCCCTATACTGCGAGTTGGAAGTCATTCGTGTCAGCCTGAAAATTTGGATAAATGCTGTCATACACTGAGATCAATTCCAGGCTGTGGAGCCCATATCCGCAACTGGCAATAAAGATAATCATCTAATAAATATAGATTTGAGTTATCTAATCATTTCTCATTGCCAGGGATGCTTCAAGGAAAGACTTAATCTAACCGCTTTAGTTTAATCTCAACAGGCAGAAAAAGAGACCCAGCTTTTCTAACATGTGGCTAACAAACACTCCAGCTAGTTACAGAAATGACATAAGCAAGGGGAAAAATACAACGATGACTTGAAACGCTTACAAAATTAACATTTTCTACCTTTATTTACTCATCTTACCAAGCTTAGTTCACACTAGTCAAACCAGCCGAGCGATTTGGATATCCTAGTTAGCAATGCTACATTTAAAATAAAACATAATTTACACATTTTTAGGCTGTTTCATATGGTAAATTCATGAAGAATTAGTTTGACATTTTGTGAATTATGCTTTTTTTGTTAGTTGAGCCCTTTTACCTGTTTCCAGTCTAAGCTTACCTGCTGCTGGATTTAGCTTTGTATTTAGTGAACAGATATGAGTGTGAATGAAAACACAAAGATTTTCATATTCAGGTGATTATACCCCAAAGAAAACATACTTAAAATATATTCCATGTCTGCCATTATATTCCCTTAAATCCCACACACTAGACCTTTACATCAAATTGTTGCTATAGGATGCAAATCAAACAGCATCTTGAAGCTACAGCTCGGCCTATCATTCCCAAAAATATTGACGTATTCATTTAAGTTGGTAACATGTACCATGTACTGTACTGTAAGTACTGTGGACTCAAATTCAAGTCCATTATATGAAGACCCTCTCAGGCTAAACAAAGTCATAAATTTATGATTTTATGACATACGACTGTTTTTTGTTTACTGTGATTTATGTTCCACCACATCACCAGATCCAGAGAAGAGAAGCACAGAGAGAAAAAAGGCAGTGAGGACTAAGGATAGAATAAAGTGAGAGAAATTGAATAGAAAAAAGATGGGGGAAAAAAAGGAGGAGACCCTCGGGGGGGTTTATTTCCCAAAGGACTGACTGGTCTTATTTCAGCTCCACTGTCAATATGAGAAAACAGAGAAATAAAAGTTAAATCATGCATCCCTCCCCCCTCCACCCGCCATAAGCTCTTCCCTCTCCTGTCTGTTTTATCTGCAGTCGCTGCTTGCTCTTTCCCTCTGTCTCTCTTCATCTCTCTTTATATTCTCCTCTCTTCTCTCTATTTCTCTCTGTATTTATGTCTCTGTCTCCCTCAAGTCTGTCTCAATTGTGTTTAGGTCACTGAACTGTGGTTTTCAATTGGTGCCATTGAGCTATGGGGCAAGCTGTGAAAGTCTAACTGGACAATTGAAAAGAAGATAGCAGCACACTTTTCTCTTGGTCCCAAAAGTATACGCGGTGATGGAAAATACAAACAAAACAAAATGAGAATAACATTTTTTCTATGGTTACTACAAACTTTGACAAAGATATCATCATGGGTATATTTCCTAAAACCTCCAGCACCCTTTCGAAGAGTTCGCAACCCAATCACCAGAATAAATGTTGGCATTGTACGTCGCAGCAAACGATGGATATGTTAGATTTGTATGCGATTATATAGCAGATACAATGAACTTTATGTTTCTTTACATTTCAGCAGGCACAGAAATCACTCAGTTGTGGTTAAAAAAGGTTCATGTTTTGGTTTTAAAGGCTCTTTTTTTGTTAGAACAATCTCAGCTGGAAATGCAGCGATGTCTTGATAAATAATGATCGTTTTTCGTGGCACCATCTTGGCAGGAAATAGTAATGACTAAGTAAAAAAAGCTAAAAATCGCTTTTTGTGGCACTATCCTAGCTGAAAATGCAGTGATGTCGTGGCATTATACTGACAGGAAACGCAGTAATGTTTTTGGTTAAAGACAAACACTTTTAGTGGTGCCATTTTGGCGGGAACCTTAGAGATGTCTCTGCAAAAAAACAAAAACTTTTCAGTGCACTATGACATTGTAATGCAGCAATGTCTTGGTAAAAAACGACTGTTTTTTGTGGCACTATTTATCCTGGCAGGAAACCAATGATGTCTCAGTGAAAAACAATCGCTGTTTGTGGCACTCTACCAGCATTAAACAAAGAAATTACTTAAGAAAAAAACTACCAATTTTCGAGGCACTATACCTGCAGGAAACACAGCGATGCCTTTGTAAAAACACGAAACACTTTCATGGCACTATCTCCAATGGAAAGGCAACAACAGGTCACCAAAAACACCCAAACATATTGACGAATAAGCTGCCTCAGTAACTCGCCATCCACAGTCCCCTTCATATCCCAGTGACAAAGTCAGCAAATATACTGCGTGATTTTAGAAATGATATAATATGTATGAAACAAGCAAATATAACATCTTTGTAGAAATGTACAAAGAGTTTCTTCTTCAAACTAGACTGTTATACAAGGAGATCGATATCACCCTCATGTATTCATTCTTCATTCTTCATTGGACAAAAGAATATTTCCCAAAATGTCAAGTATTGCTCCAGTGGCTTGGACGCACATGAAGCAAGAGCACAACTTAAAAGAGAATTTTACCTGAATAAAATGAAGCTAATTGCTTCCAGCACCATATAAGTATTCCCGAATGGTGTTACATAACTTTACTGACTCATTTATTCACTCTCCCATGCAGATTTTTTTCTGCATTTTCTCCACATGCATTCATTTGTCCAACTATATTCCAAACTATTTTGCATTTATCAGAGGGTTATCGAGCCCAAACCGAAGTGATGACATTCATGGGACACTGAGCCCGCAGTGGGTCACTTAAAGCTCAAAGAAGATTATATGTCTGTAAAATAAGTTCAGTCCAAAGGGTCAGTTCCCTTTATGATTTCCTTTTGGAGTAATGACCCTGATAATAGTCTAATGATGAGTGATGACATAGCAGCTGAAAGAACGACCCGATTCAGCACTTTGCTGTATGAGCCATCAGCCACTGAAGCATGAGTCAGTGATATCAGAGGCCGTGTCAAAAATGGTGGCATCCGCATTGAAATGCCACAACATTAGAAAAACAGCTTTAGTGAGCACGTGCAAAACATGTCAGCCAGCAGGTTTATAGTCTTCAAGAGTGGCCAGAGGTATTTTTACTGTCACTGAAAATGTTGACTTAAAGTGGGAAAAAGGCAGTGGTTTCATACTCATCACTCTCACGGATGAATGACTGAACTGGATTTCTGGGCACAGACCCAAGGGGCCCAAAGTGTCAGGAGCCCCAGCAAGACTTTAAATGACTACAGAAGGACACAAAAAGACCACAGAGAAATACAAAAGAAAGAGACACAAAATGACCACACAAGGCACAAAATTGCCTCAAAGAGACACAAAATATCCTCAAAATAACCAGAAACAATCACAAGAAGATACAAAATGACCAAAGACACAAAACAACCATGGAGAGACACGCAATTACCCCAAAGAGACAGAAATCAACCACAGAGGAACACAAATATATACACAAAATTACCTCAAACAGTCACAAAACAACCGCAAGAGGACACAAAATGACACCAATACAAAAAATATCTCAAACAGAAACAAAACAATGAGACACAAAAACATACACAAATTTACCTCAAAGAGACACAAAACAACCACAAAGAGACACAAAACAACCACAAAGAGAAAAGAAAATAACCAAGAGGACACAAAATGACAACAGGACAAAAAAAAGCAGACACAATACAACAACAGACACAAAAAATTACACACATTTACCTCGAAAACACACAAAACAACCATATGAGGAATCAAAATTACCACAAAGACACCTCAAATGTCTTCAAAAAGACACAAAACAAGTATATAGAGACATAAACCAACCACAAGAAGATAAATAAAATGACAAATAGAAACAAAACAACTACAAAGAGACAAAAAACAGCCAAAAGAAGACACAAAATAACAAAAAGACAAAAAAATTACCTGCAAGATATTCAAAATAACCAAAAAACACACAAATGTGCCTCAAAGGGACAAAACAGCCACAAAAAGAAGATACAAAAAATGTGACACACATCACATAGTTGTTGACAGACATTTGGTTTAAAAAAACAGATCAGAATGTGAAAGCAAAGAAAAGGTCTTTTGTTCTCTACATGACGGTCAGCTGACAAGACAAAGACCACAGGAAAACCAGGCGTTGTGTGTCTATGTGTCTGCATGTGTGGGCGGATCACCACACCGTTCAAATAACAACGCATCAAAAACCTACAAAGGACCGAGCTGCGGTGAAACAACCTTGAGCTCTATCAGACGTCGAGACATCCAGCAATCAAAAAGAAAGTGGCGACTGCTCTTAAAGTCAGATTGAAAGAAAATACAAAAAAGTATGTGTCTGACCAAACAACTGAAATAAATGAATCTGCGTTCCAGCTTGAGATATTGTGTTGTGCATCTGCTTCCCCTCCATGTGCCATGTCTGCTTTTTGCTCCTGACACTGATTTCCTAGAGTGTCTTTTGATGACTCACAGAGGCACACTTTTTACAGTTGTTACGTTCAGCTGCGAGTGTAGGTGGAAGGACTGATATTGATAGTGACTGTGACAGAGAGCGAACGAGGAAGTGAGATTTTCCATTTGAGAAACAGTGAAAGTTATGTCCCTTGTCAGTGAGAGTCTGAAAAAATACCCCACCAACGAAAAACAGGAATACAGCATGCTGCCTTTTAACCGAGTCGATGTACCTGAGCTCGTTTTCTTCACACATTTCTTTTTCATTTTTTAGTCTAGATCTATTTTACAGTGTTGTGAAAGACTCAGACTCGGGGAAGGCAGAAACACGTCCTTCGGGTGAATCCGCTGCTGAGTCAAAGAGAACTGTGAAAGCCCAGCTAAGCAAAATGGATTCCTCATCTCTTCTATAAGAGTCTAGGTTGGCATCACTTTGCTCCACTTTCCAAAAATAAGCTACTAAATAACCCATTGGGACAGATTCACTGGCATAGTCTGAGGCTAGTCCCTAGCCACGTATTCTTTCACAGCCACCTTTCAGAAAGTATTCTGAGCAGAAACTTTACTTAACCCTTTGAAACCTGAGCAACTTGGCTTAATTTCTATTTAAAAAAAAAAAAAAAAACGTGAAGAAAGCGATTAGCAACAAATAAGTAATAACCCAAAAAAAATATGCATTGCACAAAATTACCTGAAAATTAGTAAACAATAAAATAAAGTGGAAAAAATACAGAAATGACCTGTAAAAATAGTGCTTTAAAAATTCATATTATTTTCTTACATCATTTGAAATATGTAGTTAACCTACATAAAGTTCAGCCTCGTGTTCAGAAGAAAATGTTAGCATGATATGCTTCTACACACCCAAATATGTTAAATTTGCACATCTAATAGTAATATCAACATATCTAAAATATTGTAGTATATGAGCTCATTTTGTCACAGGAAGGTGGGGGTGGTGGCGAATGGCATGACAGCTACACAAGACGCCTACCATTCTGCCGACCACTGTTCAAGACCAACCAACAACTAAAGAGGCTTTGTTTAGTGAGTCACTGCTGTGTTTCCGGTGTTTTGCTATTAAACCACCAAACGTAGGTGTTTTCTATATGGCTGTTCTCATGCACTGTTCACATGTTTTCCCACGAAAAGTAATATATCAAAGCCGCCACAAATCCCACATAATCACGGACGAGTAATTTGTGTGTAACCCACATATTTGCGACACGTTCTCATCCCAACTTGTCACATGGTGCTGCTCTGTCAGTGACCTCCCGCATCTACTTTTAATGTTTTAGGTATCTTTCTGCAACAGCTGATTATGCTTCTGGGTGCCGTTACTGTGATGACAACAAATGCACATGGTGTGATTAAACTGCATGGTCCTTATGTTTGCACAACAGCGCAGACTGTCATGATGGTTAAGATTAGGCAACAAAGTTACAGACATCCACCTTCCTCCCTGTGTGACCTATGAGCACACTCACGTTCCTTATATTACGTGGTTATTGGCAGCGTAATAACCTGATGCTGTCCTTCAACGTTTCATCCGGCCACATTCTCATGTGATGCTGCCTGTGTGCATTGCCTGTGGATGCCCGGTGCCATCCAGTGTGGTTCTGTCTCAAAGCGTTCTCATGTGGCACCGTACAGCCGTGTTTCGTTTGGACGCGGAAGGTAGCTTTTGGCGTCACGCTCATATGCCGAAAGTACTGACAGAGTGGTGCGATATGAAATGAAGTGAAAATGGATGGTTGCTGGGAAGACTGTGATCAGCTGACCAATGTGCTGACAAGAGTAAAGAAAGAAATGGTCCCTCAAGGAGGCAGGTTGGGGTGGTGGCACGGTCAAAAACTGTTTTTTTACCCCAGGAAACCGGAGTTCAGAATCGTGTGAAATTTGAATGAACGTTGTCAACTTGTCACCATGTTTTGTTTTTTCCTAAACCTTGCCAAAGTAACTTTACTTGCCTAAACCTAACCTTCATAACGCTACATTAATGAGTAACATCATTCATGGGGCACAAATGTGTAGAACATCATGCTAATCATTGTGTGTACATTTTTGTTGGATATCATGCAAAAACACAGACTACGGGACGGCTTTGTTCCCCAGGTGGTTTCCCTGTGATAGTGCCACAAAAAACTGCTTTTCTTGAGACTTTGACTACTTCTCTGGCTGGGATTTTCCCTCCAAAATCGGGCTTTTTTAGCTCAAGCATTATTTCCTTTCCATAACCAAGTGGTTTTTGTGTCTAAACCTAAACTGTGTAACTTTACATGAAGTACATAACCCGTGGGTACCAGTGGGTACACTAATTCATGTAGCACTAATTCATTATCATATGACCTGTCTTACGGATACATTGTCCTAATCCATCATGGATTTATTTCACGGTGTTACAGGTCTATATGAGACTGTTAGGATTGGGTGTCACTGTGACATGTTGTTGTGATGACAAATTATTCTATCACTACAAAATGATTTGTCATAGACCGTCACCTTTATTACCTGATTTGTGTTTTAATTTGTTTTGGAGTTGCATTTCTTAGGCTTCATTCCAGGTAAATAAATAAATAAAATAAAAAATGTAATGAACCATCAGAAAGCTGTTATTGGGTTATTGAACACAGCGGCCTTGTTTATCATTCTAATCTAATCCAATTATGAGAAATACACATCGGGGACTGAGCTATAGCCAGAGTTTTTAGAAATACTGAGGTCAAAGTGATGATGCAGTTTTCAGATAATCAGGTAATTAAGAGGTTTTTAACGGCGCCGAATCTTTCTCTCAACCCATAAATGATCCATCATTTTATTTGGACAGCAATTAATTTAAATCAATCTTTTTATTATTTATGTATTATTTGTAGACCTAAATATATTGAGTCTAAAAGAATATACTGAAATCAACCTATAAAATGTAATGTAAACTTTTAAACTCAGCTGCCAGAAAAAAATTTAGGTGTTGCACGTTTCTGCAAACCACATATATGTTACATTTGTCCATTATCATGTGGCAGATGGATTGAAACTTAAGTGTCTTTGCTCTTTAATTGTTTTATCACTTTGGTTGAACTGTGGTAAGGTTAAAGTTACATTAGTGAGCTTAAAAAAAGGAACATGGCTTGGTGTTGTCACGCTACGTACGACGAGACATTAATTTGGTTTGACATGAGACATGGACACTAGTTTCCTGGGGGAACTCCTCGTGTGATCACAGCTTTCATTATTACATAGGTTAAATACTAATTCTGTAGCATTACTTTTTGTGGGGATATTTACAAATGTTGCATGAGAGCAGTCTGACTAAGGTGCTAAATGAAGTTATCCAAATAAAAATAAAGGATATAAAACTGACACTTTCAATGAAATCATAAAAAAACTATGTTTCAAACTTAGACCACATTCACAGTGTTGCATGATTTCCAACTTCACCAGCAGATTTCCATTAAATTAAAAAACAAAGTCCCTTTCTGGCTCCACTCATCATGGCTGTGAAAGTGGATCCGATTTTCACGGACTGACGTCAAAGCCGGACCGAGCTGAGCCGAGCTGAGCCGGGGCTGAAGTTTCCACAGTTACTGCTGTCAGGACGTCTCCTCTGACAGGGGAGCTGTCAGCACACAAGGACCACACACACACACACACACACACACACACACACACACTCAAACTCACACAAACACCTGACCCAATTTTCAAGCTGCTACACCATCCAGCAACAACAGCCAGAGAGGCATCAAAAAACAGCCAAAAAAGACAAGTAGCATCAAAATCCTCTCTGTCCCCTCCTGGCAAACCTGTTTTACACACAGCACCCCCCTCTCTTCCTTCTCTTTAATTTTCCCTTTCGATTTTGATAATGCAGGCAACTTGCTTTCCTTTCCTGAATAATTACTAATGCTTCCAAGGCCTGTCCTAAATCCACTGGGTGAGAGATATCATGCCCAGACTTTGTCCCAACAGAACCACAAAACCACAAATCCGTCTCTTAACCCCAGACTTAAGCCAGTTCGTCTTACAGCACCCGGAGCCCAGAAGAGCCAACTCTTAGTTCCAGGTCTGGCCTTTAGTGCCAAAACTCATCCCCTGGACTCCCTCTGCCCCTCCTTAGACAACCTCCACATCCAATATCCACACAGCCCTCCGGAGCACAACACCAAGCCTCAGCTGCATCCCTGACCGGCGTCAACCCCCCCGACAAGACAACCGATCAGCCCCATCAGCAGCTCCAGATGCCGCGGTGTGCCAGACAGGATTAGCTCACATCAGGCCAGAGGGGTTGCAGATCCTCTTACCCTCCTCCCCACACCTTATCCTCCAACCCTCCTCCTCTGCCTGTTCCTCTCATCCCCTGCCACCGACATAAAGTCTACATGCACACACACAAAATGTTATTAATGATCAAACGGACAACAATGCTGCATGTGCAGGGATGTTTGCATACAGCATGTGCTTGTATAGGTCTGCTAATTGAATTAGATTGCATTAGAGGAGATTGAATGGAACTTCAGTGGTCCCTGCGGAGGAACAGGGCCGTTGCAGTAATAAGAGGATGCATGGAGAATACGAATAATGTGAAAAAAATAGTAATACAAGGGTTGTGATGTGTACAACAAATTTGTAACCCAGTCACCAGAGAAAATGTTGGGATTGTACGTTTCTGCAAATACATTACATTTATATGTTATTATATGGTGAAACATTTAAACTTAATGTTTTAACAGAAGAGGTTTAGGCAGAAAAACACTTGCTTATGGTTAAGAAAAGATCATGTTTTGGCTTTGGCAAAAAACAATAATTTTTAATGTCACTGTTATGGCAGGAAAAGCAGCGATGTCTCTGCAAAAAAACAACTGCTTTTTGTGCCACTATCCTGGCAGAAAAAGCAGTAATGTCTTGGTAATAAAAAAGTGCTTTTCGTGCTATATGTATCCACTGTCTGGGATGAACACAACCCCTTTTCGTGCTTAAAAAGCTGCTTGAAACACAGTTATAGTGTCCCTAAGAAACACCCACATTTCGGGCCTTAAAAGCCAGTGAAAGCACAGCAATGACTTGCTAATTCCTAGATGGTTTTGATGTTCTGGGTCTTGAACAGTGGCCTTCAGTTTCTGCAGGTGGCAGGTGTCTTTGCCAAGGTACGCAGCATCTAATGTTTATATGTTGCTTGTGAAACATGCAAATGTAACATTCGCGGTTTAGTGAAACTTACAATGCAAAAATTTTCTTTTGGCTTCAGGGCTGAAATGTGCAAAACATAGACTCTCGAAGGACCCTTTATCTCCTACCTGACAGACATGGAGAACTCTCCAGGGGCGCTCTCACTCTCTCTGACCAGAAAAGCCCCGCACTCCCTGTGTCTTAGTCGACTTTCTGCCACACCACGAGAAATACGACCAGCAAACCAGCTGCAAACGAGAAAGAAAGGAGTCATTTATTTCACTGCTTTATGCATGTGATCGTGAACTGTGTTGTTTTGGGGCCTGTGCAGCTACAATCCAATTCGGCACACAATAAATCATTTGTTTGGATATCATAAAACTTTTGATGTTTGTATTTTCAGTGGAAATAATGAGACTTTAGAGGAACAGCAGCTCTCAACAGAACAGATCAATGCTGACAGAGAAAAAGAGAGGTTGAAGGGAAGAAAAGTTAAATTAGCACATTTCTGAAGTTATTTTTAAACACGCTGCTAAATATGCACATGAAACAAATCCCAAAACGCTGGATTTCAGTTGTCAGCTGTGAAGCGCAAGTAATGGTACCATTTTTCACTTTTTTTTTTTTTTTTTTTTTTTGCTCATTAGTCTTGCTTAGTAGAGCAGTTTGTTTGGATGCAAGGTTTGCATAAATGACGTTCTGCTTTCATGAGCCTGTGCTCCGCAGTCAGATTGATGGCTCAAATGAGGGGAGAGCACATCCAATATGGATGCCACATTACTTGACTCTCTCGGTTGAGGTCGCGGGGTCAGAATTCTGGCTCTGTGAAGAAAAAGTGGAGGAGGAAAAACACTCGGAGACTGCGCATCTCCTTATCGCCGTGCACGAATTTCACTTAGCTGCTCCAGCTGGACTCATTTAACGAGCCAGATCCGCTGCGATGGCCGTGTTGCCGGTTTAGGGTTTGTCGCAGCAAAAAAGTGGAGCCCAGCTGGTGTATGACCATCTGATGGAGAAACAGGGTGTACCAGCAGCTTCACTGTAAACACACACACGGCTGTATCATGTGTGGTTACGTAAGGCAGCGAGTGAGTGTGTCCCTTTGGGTAGGCTGCCTTATGCCGGAGTGCAGATGTCCAAAGCAGAGCAGAAAACACCCCAAGCGGCACACACTCACTGATGAGCTGTTTAGATGGACCAGTGCTGGACGTGTGAAATGCATTTGTGTGCTTTACAGATGAGCTGAAGATGTGCGCGTGTGTGTGTGTGTATATGTGTGTGTGTGTGTGTGTGTGTGTGTGTGTGTGTGTGTACTTACGCGTGTGGCCGCAGGTTGATGTAGTTTTTTGGTACAAAGCCTTTTCTGTTGTGGAGCTCAGCTGTGTACCAGTTAGGATCATCCTCCATGTTGGTGATCTAGGAGCAAACACACACACACACACACACACACACACACACACACACACACAGATGAAATATTGCCCATAATGATGTTGACGCAGCCTATTACCATCGGGTGAAAGGCCACTATCATTCCTCTCTCACTCGCTGTATATCAATCTCCTCACCAGGCCTCTCTTCTTCTATTATCCAGTACAGTGGCTTTCATCCATCGCCGCGTGAAGCGACTCATACAGATTCCGAAGCACACGAGATTATTGGCCGGTTCAAAATGCCACATAAAGCTCTTGATGACATAAGAGGCCAGTGAACAGATCTGAACTGCATTAACCCATGTTGTGTCACAAAACAGACCAGAAGTCCTTTATTTTCAATAGAACTGGAACTGCCGATAAATGACTTGTTCTGATGGACAGCTTTTGGACAGAAACAGCGGGACTGATGAGGGCAGTGGAGGACATTTTTTAATTGTGAGAGACACACTGTCACCTGATATGCTCGATTTTACTTGTTTAATGTTTACCTGTTTCATCGTGTCTCATTTCATTGCTCTTGTTGCTTTTTTTCACTTCTGATGTCATTTTTTATTCAGTATTCTAATCCAGCTGTGACATTCCTTGTCATTTTGATATTTTAAGCTGTTTTGTTTTTTCTGCTTGGTTTGCCGTGATTTATAAACCCCTTTGTTTCTTTATCTCCCCTACAGAGCTCACTTTTTTTAGCGTCTTTTTTTTTATCACCATGCTGCTATGTTTTATCACTGAAATAAACTAAAAACAAACTGATAGCAAGCAGAGCGTGACATACAGTTAAAGCATGTACAAGTGAAATGGATCCTGCCTTTAATGATGGTAAAACTCCTTTGGCAACGTTGCCCATCTGCCAGAAAAGTTGTCCTGTCCCCTCTTCTGCCTTTAGGAACTTCATTTCATGCACCAACTACTTTAATGGTGGCACTGTGAAATTGTACGAACATTTTAAAATGTGTTGCAGGCTATGGGGTGATTTACTGCTCATACAGTGGCATCAATCAAGGTTCAATCAAAGACCTGAATGATCGCCCGCTCACTCAGCGGGTGGTTTCAATGTCGGCCAGACAACATTTCATTTGAATGGGAAGAAATCCCTCTTAAAAGACCCCTTGATATGTTTCAGGCAGTTTAATACAACCTGTTGGACTGTCTCCAGTCTGCTATATCATATTGCCCAATTTAGGCCTTAGTTAAAGGAATACATGACCATTTGTGTAATGATTATACACTTTTGTTACGTGGAATTCATGTAAAAAAAACAAAAAAAAGTTTCTTGCATGCCTCCAGGAAACACAGAATCCAAAATGAACAGCAAAACTTTATCAAAACATCTGTTTACAAACTGCAGTATAATCCATGCGGACCTCTATGACATGAATTCATCAAGAATTTCTTCGTTTTTGGATTCTTTGTTTACCACGGAGGCACGTAAGAAAAACAAATTCACAAATTCAACATGACATGGGGCGAGTAATTGATACAATAATTGTCATTTGGAGGGTGAAGTATTCCTTCAGTTCATCACTCTGACTCTGTGACCCACAGACGTTGCCTTGTCTAACTAAAATTTAAATGGAAAAGTGCCGTCTCTTGCTCTACTTTTCCAATCCCTCGTGTCAGTCCCTCTGTGTCGTTTTTGATTTTTCCCCTTAATTAGACTTTGCCAGTTGAGCATTCATGAGCTCTTGAATTTGCAATAAAATCAGCTTTTCTTTATTCCCAGCAGACGCTGCATCATTCGCTATACTGTGAACTTTTGCACAACCCCTGATTAATAAAACTGTACAGCTTTCACACTCTGAAACAGCTCAAGTGTACATACCATAATTATGTTATAGTATTTTTCTAAAATATCTTTTTTAATATTTTAATTAATTACATTTCTATTCTACATTTATGTTTTTGAATGTTTCAGTACCATTTTTGTATTTTTTATTTTATCTAATATGTTTACTTTATGTGTAATGTATGCACTAAAGACCAAAGCAAATTTATTGTAAGTGAAAATCCACTTGGTATTTAATCTTGTTCTGATTCTGATTCTGATGACTGCCCCACTCTGAATCTGAGGGTTCAAGTCCTGCATCTTACAAAAAATTCAAAATCATCTTTTTTTTTAGTTTATTAAGCCCAAAATGCATCATGGAAAAATGCAACATTTGCGATGTGATCATTTGCACTACACTGTAAATATATGAACTCTTAATCATCCTTTTTTAATGTTTATTCTGCTTCTTGGGGAAAGAACACAATATAGTCTGAGCTCAGTCAAATCCATTAACAATTTAGTTATTTTTTTCTGCATGTGTATTTAGGATATGTATATTTAGCATGTTTATCCATGACCACCCCCACTGATTCAGCTATGACTGTCTCAGCTCCTTCCAGACCATACCAACAGAATTAAGAATTACATAATAAACCCATAAAATAACAATCGTATTAAGAGCCCATAATGCATCATAGAAAAATGCCACATTTCCGACATGAACGTCGACACTACACTGTAAATATCTGAACTCCTAATGAGGCTGAAACAGGTCAGGTGACCCCCTGCGCCTGGATGCCCTGGTCAGGCACTCAGAAAGACAGCCTGTTTCTGGAATTGGGACTTTTTTTTGTTACAACACAAACTGAACAAAAAATAAAGAGAAAAAGTAGCACCGTTCTTGAGCGCACCACCTGGCTACTCCCTGTGGTTGTTAATGCTGCCAGTGGCAGAGGAGTCTGTCACACAGTCCAAATCCAATTTAAATCCCCAAATTGTCACATTCATGTGTTGGGGTTTGGAGAACAAAAGAAACGTGTGTTTTGGCGCTCTACTTTTTTGTCCCTTGAGTTGGACTTGGCCACACTGTCTTCCAGCGATAAACAGAATGTCGTAGCAGCTACTCGATGCTATTTTTATCATTCCATCACAAGTCCACACTCTAGTCAGCCTGATTGATTTGTTTCCACATGGCCACTGCACAACGCAACGTGAAGAAAACACAATAGAACAATACACAAAAACACCAGTAAGCAGTGACAGCAAAGTATCTGACAGTCAATTTAGATTTTTTTTTTAAATGATGGGCATTTTGCATGATGCGAAGCTATATGATTTGTTGTGATATTATAAAGCTCTGGCCATCTGGTGCCGCAAGCAGGAATGAACAAATGTGAAGAATTATTTATAAAAGTACAGTTTGACCCAAGTCTGAACCAGAGCTGTTTGACGGAGACAAAACAGCAGTTTATCCCGGCGGGAAAAAAAAAGAAAACGTGGTGCATAAACTAGTTGAACTGTGTTTTTAGAAACTCGCTGTGGCCTGAAAGCACAAGTTAACTTTAATGCTGTTGACCTAGTCATTGATATAGTAGGCTATGTCACAGTTTGCAGACTTTCAAATCACAAGCCCAAACTTTTTTAACTTTACAAAGTGATATATATTCTGCAAACAAATACAGCAATAAATCACAGTTATTTACTGTAACACTGACAGGGCAGGAAAACTAAATGCCACCTCATTTTGGCTGCATCAGACACTGACACTCCAAAACAATGACTCTGCAGACAGCAGGAATGAGAAGCTGCTTTATTCACGTGTTGTCTAATATTGGAACAGAGTGTCTGGGATGAATAATATACCAGCCTACTGCATGCAATTAAAGGTAAATTCCACCCTCAGGCGTTATTATCCTCTTGTCATGGGGTTATTTTATGATGACGTCTTTCTCTCCACCTGCTTCATCTATTTCTACCGAGTCATGTCCAATATTTTCCAAAAAGCCTTCAACAAACTATGTGCAAGTGGTCTTAATGAGAACATAATGATTTTTCCAACTGTGAAAAAATTAGATCTGCCCCCTGAAACTTGTCCTGCAGCAGCGTTGCACTCTGGTCCTCTGAGGCTAAATCCTGTAGAGAAATTGATCTCGCTGTGTCTTCTGCCTTGAGTTTGTCCCTGTGCAGTTTGACCGTGGAACAGCTGGTGCCATAAGTCTAGTGAGAAGCTCCTGCTCTTTAATGCTGAGGTTTACTGCTGATGTCTTAGAGGGACAATTTTCTACTACAGTAATTTCCAGCTGTGCAGAAACTATCGCAGCACCGCATTCTGAGCGAATGAGGCATTATCCACCAGGAAAACATAACAGCTGCAGCTTTAAGAAAAGGTTTGTTTTGCATCCTATAGCCAACATTAGACTAGTTTAAAGGAATAGTTTGTCATTTTTGAAAATGTACTTTTTTTTGTTAAGAATTGTGCAAGAGGATTGATGTCACTGTGATGTCCAGTGGCTAAACATGAAGCCACAGCCAGCAGCTGGTTATCTAGCTTTGCATAAATACATGTTCTCATTCCAAAGTCATTGTATGCTGCCGCTTTGTCAGTGATTTCATACTGATGCCGAAGGTCACGTTCCGGTTGTATGATACGCCGCTGTACAAAGTCATTTTATAATGTGGACAGATGGAACCTTTTGTGGTGTCATGATATGCTGCCGGTGAACCGGACGGCAGTATGATACGCGGAGGGGTGGTATAAGTTGATAACGCAGCAGGACAAAACCCATCAGTGGGTGGCCACTTGATTTGCTGCCAGACAGCATCAGGTTAAAAAAATGCCGGTAACAATGTAATATCAGGAGTGCAAGGGTGCCTAGGGTGGGCGGAAAGGGCGGTGAAAGGGTCTGGCAAACCCTAAACTTTCAGAGGTCGGTGGTTGGTGTTCCTGTCTGAATGTCAAGCCAAATCCTTATGTTTTTTCTCTAACCCTAACCTTGCTTGTTGCCTCATCCGAACCATATGCTTCTGTCGACGTCACAGGGTTAGTTGGGGCATCTTGAAGTATCAGCAGCAGACGCATGGGGATATCTTGAGCATAATATGTCACGTATGTACATATACGTGTATTTGCAAAGCTTCGATATGCAACGACTTGGGATGAGAACGTGTTGCGATACCAGAACAAAAACTACAGGAAGTTATTGACCCCAGCCAAAGCACATTACAAACCACACAAAGAATTTTTCACTCTGAAGTTTCTCTGCAAATTAACAAATCAGATATAATATCTTAAAAGGTGGGTTTTAGATGTGCAAGTTGGGTTTTGTTATTTTTGGATTGAGCCAGTTTAGCAGTTTTTTCATGCTAAGCTAAGTTAGCTGGCTGCATATTTAGTGTACTGACATGATAGTGGCATCAGTCTTAAAGAATGGACGTATTTCCCAAAATGCCAAACTATTCTTAACTGTGGAAGTTTAAACAGCATATTTTCATGCAGTGTTTCAGCTGCCAAGCCCCTTCTCAAAAATCAAAACTATTTCTAACATTCAATACCAGTTCAGGCCGTCTATTGGCTGGTTTGTCATACAGCTCTTTCTCTAGTCAGCAACAGCAGCACCTGGATACAGAGTGTGACGCTAAAGTTATAATTGTTGTAATTATCACAGTGGAGGCGGAGAGAGAGAAAGAGAGAGGTGGTTAATCTGTTGGACCACTGTGCTGATCTAGAAGTACAGTATGTGGGAACATGTGCTGCATGTTTGTAGACAGATAGATAGATACATAGATAGACAGAAACAAAGTAGAAAAAAAATTATTTCCCTTACCTTGAGCAAGTCTCCCTTGTTGAAACTGAGTTCATCACCTTCTGTGGCACGAAACGTATAAAGTGCCACTGCTTCCATGCCGAAACCTCCAACACACACACTCACTCACACACACACACACTCACTCTCTCTGGGACCCCCACTGATGCCCCTGGCACAGGGCGAAGGGGGGAACAAGAGAAATAAAAATAAATGTTTAAAAAAACAAATAAAGGAAGAGGATGAGATAAAACAACAAACAGGAAGAGGTGAGACAGAAGACGAGGAGCAAGAGAGGAGAGGTCTCGTCTGTCCGTTGATCCACAGAGCACGCGAGAGAGTCAGAGCACAGGATGAGAGAGCGAGAGAGTGAGCTCGGCGAGGGGAAAAACACGACTGGCTGCTGCTCGGCAACACACCACCATGAGTAACGTTCAGAGAGAGAGAGAGAGAGAGAGAGAGAGAGAGAGAGAAACAGCAAGTGGGGGCAAGGGAGTGGGAGGCACTTCCTGTGTATATATTTGTCTCACACAGTTGGTGTGGCTTCTGTGGATTATGTGTGTGTGTGTGTGTGTGTGTGGTTTGTCACTGTGTGACCTGGCTTTAGAGTTACACCTTAGAGATGAAAGGTGAGCTCATGTTTGCTCATTTAACACTTTACAAGATGGAAACTTACAGTAAAGGTCAGGACAAAGTGAGGGGTAAAGGAATGATTCACCCAGAAATGGATAAATTTAAAAATTTGACTGGCACCCTTGAAACACCAGTTAAGTTCATATTGAATATTTTCATGTTTCAGTGTGTAGCTCCTGAGCTAGTAGCCATTACAAGAGCTTGATTTCCCCTTTGTTTGACTGCAGTCTCATCTTTGCACCCCCCACCCCCATCCACCTCTTAACAACGCATTACATGGTGGAACGAAATGTTTTTAAATTAGGTGCTGGCAACACTAAACGTTTGGTTAGGTTTAAGGAAATAAAACATTTGGTTAGGTTTAGAGAGAGAAAAAAAATGACTTGAAGTTTCGGAAAAAAATCTTAAAAGTAAAGGATGGAGGATATAGCCAGTTTTAAAATATTATTATGGGTTCTCCACTTATGGATGTGTGTCTGACAGCAGCAGCAGGCAGCTAACAGTGGGTAGATCATATATCCAAACTTTATTCATTCACTGAGTTGAATTCACTGCTGCGAAAAGTGCCCTGGAGTCAAGTTGGATACAGTAGGGAGTTTAAAAAAGGTTTGCCAAGGAAAAGCTTTTCATCTCAATACTGGCGGGACACATTCAGGATCACAGAAAATTACACTGACACACTGTGGGTGTAACTTGAGCATAAATGGGATGCTTTCTCACTTCACCTGCAAGATTTAAGCAAAACAGGAGTTCAAAAGTCTGCAGGCTCGAGAGGCAGTAAGGAGAATATTTGTTCCTTCTGAAATTGTTCTTCTGCCACAGTCTGCTATGCCTCTCTTCTGCTGCTGTGGGATTTTTTCCACTTACTCCACTCCCACCTCTCTCTCCACACAGCCACTCCCCCTCATCAGCCTCATCACCTCCACCTGGTGCTCCCAGCTGCTCTTCATCTCCAATCAAGCCAGTATTTAAGCAGCCTCACTCCACTCACTTTTTCCAGATTGTCCTTGCTTCCATGTCTGGACTTCCAGCACTCACTCTCAGACTGTTTTCCTAGTTTGGATTCGGCTTGCCTCTGACCACCTCTCCTTGTCTCTGCCCCAGTAAACCTAACAGCCTTCTGTCTATGAGTTTTGCCTGAGCACTTCCTGGTTCTCCTGTCTGTGGCTGTGCAGTGTTCTATTGCTTTGGCTCCGTCGAGAGATCACCATTCTTCCAGCCATCCTCATAGCCTCCCGCCGAGCGAAACATCTCTTCTGTGTGAATGCCTCTGGTGTTTATTGTTTCAATGATCCCGCTTCCTGCTCCTACTGGATTCGTCTGCTCTGCTGTCTGCCTGCCTGACGTCAACTCTGCTTCCTCCTCAACCACGGGCCCTGCCTGCCCCTCTTCAGAGTCCCAGCTTTTCCCACAAGCTCCATGCTGTTACTTTTTTCTGCAGCTTACCTAATACAGTCACCTGCCAGTCCACTCCACGTTCACAGGTGATAGACCTGAGTTCCAGTGGGGAATTGTGAACGTGAGCTCACCCCAGTCTCTCTACAAACTCTGCTTGACCCATGAACTCTGCTCCACTCCAAAACTAATAACTGAGCCTAAATGGCTGCTTGAAATACTGCAGTGTCCCACTAAAAGAAGAAAAAAATATTTTTTTTGTTGGTCTCAAACAATGGTCAATGATCTCGCCAGGTGTCACCCCGCCATTCAACAATACACAGTCATCTGGTATACATAATCAGAACTGCAAACTCTTTAGACACATTATGATACATATGAAATGTACAAAATGTTATGTAACAGTGGTTTACAGAAACATATAGTGCCAACAATTTTTTCTGCCAACTAGGCTATTGTCAAACTGCAGCAAAGATGAATTAACGCTAAAGTCCTCACGTTTTTCTAACGTTTTCAATAAATATGTCACTTACACCATGTGGAGACAACACACACCATGGTCAAGATGATTTTTTTTCTACAAGTCTCGGATGCTAGCAGAGATTGTTGGGAGTCAAAACAAAAAAAAATCTGATCTTCATTTGACAATACACAGCGAGCCATTTCCACTACGAACACATTACAGTGAATAAAAGGACATGACACAGATGTTGTGAAATTAGCCCAAAAAGTCAGTGATGCTCGCTTTGGAAACAGCAGAATATCATGGGTGCATCACATAAAATATGTTACAATGGTTATTATTCCGAGAGAGAGCATTCGCCCTTTTGCCTTGTCAAAATATGCCAAGACAGATGTTGCTGCTGTCAGTAGTTGTTCGAAATCCTGAGTTATGTGTTTTTATTTATTCTTTGTTAAACTATCCCGCAGCACAGTACTTTTGCAAAACCCAAAACACGCATATTCTTGAGACTCTAAAAAAATAATTCCCTTCGTTTCTGTTAATTTAATGTCAGCTGATGTGTGAAAAATGTGAGATAGCGAGAGACAGAAGGAGATGGCAAGATGAATGTTTAGAAGGGAAAAGATAAGAAAAAATGTACTGGACAAAGCAGAATGGCCGGAAAACATGGACGGACTGTGGTTTCAATAGCATGACCTGTCCAGGAAATCCCCAGTCAGCTGATCTCTTGACTCAGCCATTAGAAGAGGGACTGCAAGAGGAAGACAGGAGGGCTGAATGTGTGGTGGTGGAAGAATAGAAGAGGAAGAGAGCGAGAGGAAGTGGAACTACGGTTCAGCTCTCAGGCCAAAATGCAGTCTTTACTTTTTTTACCCATCTTGTGTGTTATGATTTCCCCATGAGGATATGTATGGCATCTCAATAAGGAAGTAACACACTGCAGATAGTTGTATATAATGTATAAATTCTGATGAGGAATATTAAAGGAATACACATAAATACAGATTAAATGTCAATATAGGGTTAGAGTTTCATTTCAGAATAAAAGGCTTCTGCATGTTTTTATATGTAAGTTAAAGATGACTTTGAATCAGTGGATTTAGAAATCAATACAGTCTCTACAGATGTGCATCCACCTGTATGCTTGTGAAGCAAATTTCTTTCATTTCCAAATGCAATTTTGTGCAAATTGGTCATTGCTGTTCCTGTTGGCATTTACCAGCTTCACTTCTCAAACAAACAGAGTGGGCGCTACTTTTTTTTTCCTTTGGATTTTGTTCTTTGTCAAGTTTTCTGTAGGTGGTTCTGTTCTTTGTCTCCTCAGCCATGGTGGTGTTCACTGCTCATACCCTTTTAATTCTGTTCACTTCACTTAGCTGACGCAGTTACGTCACTTCCTGTGTCCATTTCCATGAAAACAGCGCCGGATGTTTTGAACACTTATGAAGTTGTTTTATTGCATCAGTTGAGCATTTTCTGAAGATATTTGTCTTCAAAAACTTACTTCTAACCCTTTAACATCTGGATCGACATCAGTTTTCTTGTGCGGCATTCAGGCACCTTTTACTTGCATTTACACTTCTGAAACCTAAGAAATTTGCTTTGTTTTCTTTCAGAAACAGGGGGAACAAAATGTAATGATCAACTAGGCAAGAAATGTCCCGCAAATTGCAGCAAAAAATGTTAAAGATGACAACAAATGATTTGAATGCTATCTGGGAGGGATGATTAGATATTATCAAAAACATGGGGAAAATGTCAAGAAACTTCGCTACTTTCTTGAAGTAATTTTCTTTTTTTTTTTCTTTTTTTTTTTTTTTAGATATTTTTCTTCTAACTAAACTCTAACTAGACTAAATTTTTCGGTCATTTCTTGTTAAGTTGCCAGTCGCCCTCTTCCCATGTTTCTCAAAGAAATTAAACCAAATTTCTCAGGTCATGAAGCGTTAACTGACATTACATTGTCCTTTTGAAAACAAAAAAAAAAAGTGATAGCCTGCAGTTACGGTGCATATATGTGTTAACACACACAAGCCCATCTCGTCTGCAAGCTTTGCTGCCTGAGTTTCATCCTGTCAGGGGCACTGACGCAGAGGGCTCACACACAGGTTTGTGTGTGTGTGTGTGTATGTGTGTGAGTGTGAGATAGAGAGAGAGAGAGAGAGAGAGAGAGAGAGAGAGAATGGAAGCAAGTGGGCAACAACGGAAAAGCAGGTGGGCACAAAGTCTCTCAACTTCCCTTCAAAGACAACGACAACTCTGCCTTTCTCCATCTGTTTAATCTAGCGTCCCAGTTCCTCATTAGTTTGCTCTTTTCTTCTGCTCGGTTACCAGAAAAAAATATCTCTCTTCCCCTCTCATTCTCCATATATTATATTGTCCTCTTCATATTTTTATATCTATCATTTTCTCTTTATATCAGACTGTTTTTGCAAGGAATTCAGATTTAAATGATGAAATGATTTCCTTATTTGTATCAAGTTGGCTTGAAAAACTCCAAAACCTTTCCTCTAAAGCTGAGCCAGATGGAGAGGATGCTCAATCGTCTGTTCATGTTTGAGTGACATATTTCATGACTAAGTCAACATAATAAGAGAAAAAAAAAGGATGTGTCATTTTTTTAAAAATTTAAATACTGATGCACAGAATATAGGAGAAACCCAGATAAGACGTGTAAAGAAGGCCACTGTAGTGCTCACCCTTGAAAACGTATGTGTCAAGTAAAACAGTAATTACTCATTGCCTGTCGGTAATTATGCAGTTTTTCGGTGGAGATATAATTGACCTCTATCTGCATCAGCAATTTTACAAGGATAAGAGTTTCTACAGTGATGCTTAAACCACGGTTGGTGGAAGCTATAATGATTTATAGAAAATTAAACATAAAAAACACATCTTGCATCAAGTTATGCAGATACAGCTGGCAGTGCTTGTATTAATACAGCGCTTGAGCAGCTGAGTAAGATTAACACTGTGTATTATTAATGCTCCCTCTGTAACTGTTGGTTCAGATCACATCAGTTAGTTCAGGGGTTGAATGGGATAACCATCAGAGAGTCTGTTAACAACAGTGATGAGCTGAAAAGGACAGCATAGTGAGCAAACAAAAAGGCAGACTAAGTCCCCAAGGATGCCTGAATTATAGATTTCAAGATGCCATTTTGTCAGTTTTCTGTAATCATTTATAATAATAATACTTTTTATTTGTAAAGCACTTTTCACAAACTCAAAGACACTGTATAATGGTTGGAGTTGTAAACTTGACAGTGATGGTTGTTGGTAGCTGGAAGGTTCAAGTTAAACTACATAAGCTTTGTGTGCTCCAAATGTGTAAATGCAAACCAATCAATCAAAAAATAAATTTGTTACTATTATTCGTTTCTGCAAAACATGAATATGAAACATTTGTATGTTGTTATCTGGCTGATATGCTGAAACATTATGTTTCTTTACATTTCAACAATGTGATTGAAATGCACCGTTTTGGTGCCACAAAATGCAGCCAGTCTCTTGTTGTCACCACTGGAAATGCTGTGAATGTTTTGCTCAAAAAACAAAATTATTATTATTATTATTGTTGGCACAGTTGTAGCTAGAAATGCCACCAATGTCTTGCTAAAAGTGGGGCACATTTGCAGCTGGAAATGCCATGATGTCTTAGTTACAAAGCCCAAGCTTTGGTTGTACAATTGCTGCTGGAAATGTCGCCAATATCTTACTAAAAGACACCCACTTTTGGGGGGAAAAGTTGCCTCTGAAAATGCTCCTGGTGTTTCCCTTGCGCTTGCTTTGTTGTTGGTTTTTAACAGTGGTCTACAGTTTGGCCTCCATCCCTTCCAGATTACAAATTCAGTTCATATTCATGTCATCAGAGCTTTGTCACTTTCGAAATGTTCATATGATCTGTATAAAACATATAAATGGAACAAATCTTTGGTGTACAAAAACTCACAGTGCCAACATTTTCTTCTGGTGACTAGGCTGGTAAATATTAAAACTGTTACAGCACTTTTTCTTCTCGTTCACCTACTTCAGGTAGAATTTACTCCAGCCCCCAGCAAGCATAATACCATTTGCACGATGAAAAGATTTAGCTAATAAGCTGGCAGGAGTGGCAGGTATTACACATGATCCTGTTTCATGCTTTCTGTCTTCTTCTGCTTTTCTGCTGATTTGGAACCACGTGTTCCACTGCAGGCCAAAGACTGAATCCTGCCAGTCTTTCGTCCCTTTCCACATTACATAACTTTGTAGGTTTTGAAACTGATGCATCAGTCATTTATGCAGCGACCATCACGACCTGTTTATATGCAAGTTTTCTTATGTGAAGCGCTACACTCACACATGCTGCCAAATGATATTCAGATTAACATGACTCACATGTGTCACTGCTTTTATAGCTGTGATTAACTGCAGTCTGCACCTGAAAAACTGCTATGTAAAGTAATAATAATTATAATTAATAATAGTTTAGATTTGACACTACTGGTCAGATGCTTATGAGACTAATTTGTACTTTATGTTACTCAACTGATCCTGTCCTGGTGGCTGCCTTACTGATTGGACCTCTATGTGAACAGTAACAGACTCAGTCAGTGCATTCGACCTGAGGGTGCGGACAGGAAAGCGAAGAGCCCAATGAGTCCCTAATAGGGTATGAGTGTTGTGAATAGGGGTAATTATATGAAAGCAGGCAGGCTGTGGTGTTTAATGCTAATTAGCTTTAATGACTTTTTAAATTAAGGATCTCCAACACTAATCACATATTAAAGGGCACACGTGGCTGCAGGGGTTCAGTTACAAAGACCTTTCAGGTTACCTTGACATTACAATATGAGCACAAGTCCTACGATAAAAAGTGGAATAATCCTGACCTCTACTGGCAGAAATTGGACCTGCAGGGGAGTGATGGGATCTGGTCTCCAGGAGGCACACACACATTGTAAGACATGCCTGACCTTCACTGCATTCACATTTCACATAGTTTGCCTCTAATGGAGCAGCACAGTCCAGGTTTGCACAAGCTTGAGCAGACTTGATTAAAAAAAATTGAGAAAAATATAACACTTGAGCAGCTTGCCATACAAAAACAAAAGCACCATTGTGTAG
Source organism: Plectropomus leopardus (assembly GCF_026936395.1). Classification (NCBI taxonomy): domain Eukaryota; kingdom Metazoa; phylum Chordata; class Actinopteri; order Perciformes; family Serranidae; genus Plectropomus; species Plectropomus leopardus. The sequence continues at coordinate 24,781,037 of NC_142193.1, forward strand.
AAATTACTTTAAAGTTGTGTTAAAATCCAGTTAAATGAAGGCATCATAAGCTCCCGGATTAATACTTTTTTTAAATGAAGTTATTATTCACATAATAACTTTGAGCTCAAACTTAACCCTAAGCTTATTTGGAAGTTAGAGTACTCTGCCTGCACTGCTAAATAACAAAGCAAAATATAGAATCCAGTGATGCATCATGAAATATCCACTGAATATAGTGTGAATAAAAACAAATTAATTATGTGAAGGGTTTTTAACTTCTACAAACTGAATGTCTTATGACATTAGGTTAAATTTATATTTGCTTTTCATTACAACTAAATTTTACAATATCATATCATTATATTATTATATTATCTACTTGTTTTTTTTTTTTATCAATTATACATTTTAATTAAATTAAAACTAAATCTCACAATATTATATTATATTATATACTTGTTTTTAATCAAATCTTGTGGGCTGATAAATTAAAATAAAATACAATTACAGCATTAATTTTCATAAATCCAAAATATATATATTATTTAATTATGAAATAATAATATTAATTTATTTTTATTATATGATATTTATATACTACTATGTCAGCCGATGAGAAATCAACATAAATAAACAACTTAGCTAATAAAACATGATAGATAAATATCTTTTTTATACTGTTTGCTTTCTGTGTGCATTAACAAATATATATTATTTTGAGAGGCACACTTGGTGGTCGCCTATGTCGCCCATAGGAAGGTCTGCCACTGGGTGAAGTTATGGGATTGTGACTTGGTTATTCCAGAGCTTTTCATAGCTAAATCATACACACGTCACTTATTTCAACTAAAACAGAACAAAGGAGATACAAGAATTTTGTCCGTATGACAGACCAAAATTAAGTTAAGGTCTTTCGCCTTTGCATGATGTGATGAAAAAACATCACAAATCAAATCTTTTAATTTTGTATTTTTTTGGTATATATCAAAAAAAACAATGACCTTCTCCTGTCACCTCTCGTGTTGTTGAACAAACTAGCTTTGGTGCATAATCCTCTTCTGAATAAGATCATATCTGAGCTAAATATTGACTGTTCTGGGAGTTGTGCGGTTTTAATGTTTTAATGTGGATACTTTAAATTTCACAGTGGTGAGTCATCCGCTCAGATTACTGAATTCACACCAGAAAAAAACGAAGAAAGAAGATGATGCAAGTTAACAGGATTAGCCTGTTTTTACACTATAACACTACTAGAGGATCATTTTTTGGTAAAAGTCTTGAGTTAGTTCATCAGTAACAACAGTAATCTGTGTTTTTTTTGCATCCTGGTTTGCAAATGTCAGCTCCGTTCTGTTTCAAGCCAGAAAACTAGTGTGGCTGATAACAGAAAGGTATTGTTTAAACAGCCTGCTCGCACCATGACGTCCAAGTCTTTCTTTCTCTTTCTCACTCTCTCACTCACTCAGAGGCCGAAAACACAATTGGCTTAGGCTTTCTTTGGCTTATCCTGTGCTCTGAACATAGCAGAGACAGTGAAGCTCCTGTGAGATACTCTGTATAAAGACTCAGACGATGAAAGAAGACCAAGATAAATTGTTGCTGCCAGCCAGGAACTTCAGCATATTAATAGAAAGCCAAATAAAAAGTTTACAGACACCACATTGGCCATCATACTGTCGCACAGGTGTTGGCAACTTTTTCTGCATGTGACGTTTTGATCCCTACCTCTATTTTTAAGCATCTACACATGTAGACGTCTATTCATAGCTCACTGTACACTTTTCAGGGAACCTTTCAAGTCTATTCATAGGACCTGATTTGAATAAATGACAGCGTGTGATGCACGTGTGTGTGTGTGTGTGTGTGTGCGTGCGTGTGCGTGTGTGTGTGTGTGTGTGTGTGTGTGTAAAACGTGTGGGTTCCTCCCTCCATTTAAATGAAGAGACGGTTGCACAGAGACAGTGGAGAAGTCTGAGTGATGGAATGCTGCCCTGCAATATTTGTGGCTTGTAGGGACACACCTGTAACACACACACACACACACACACACACACACACACACACACACACACACACACACACACACACACACACGCCAAGGCTAACTTTGACACTGACAAATCATGACATTTATTTTTTGTACTAAGGGACTGTTTGTTACTTAAGCACTGGGGAGGGACATTTAACTTTAAGCGATCATATAAAAGGCTCTAGGGATGATGTTCATACATAACATGTTGTTGTTTTTTTTTTTTTAATTGCGTTAATTTCAGGGAATTTCAGGGCCGACATTCCTGTCTTTATGGAGCTGTACTGAGCTGAGTTTTAAAGCCAGAGTGATGGTACTGGTATCATATGAAACTAGAAATCCTAAACTAGAAGACATAAATAACCCAGTGGTACCAGGCCATGCTAGCTTGTCAGAAAGGGGAAAGATAACGTTCCAAAGTTAGGCTAAACTTTGCCAAAAAATAAATAAATAAATAAATGGCTATTTCACAGGGGTCCCTGTACCTCTGACCTCAAGATATCTGAATGAAAATGGGTTCTGTACCCACGAGTCTTCCCCTTACAAATTCCCACTTTATGCTTGTCCTATGTAGTTTGCGGAAAAAAACATGCAGTTTTTTTTGCATGTGGTATAAATGTTTTATTTTTACCTAATGTATTTAAATATTCCTCATACGCAGTCTTGCAATTGATAAAACCTACAAACTGAGCATAAAGATGCAGCTAATCCAGCAACACTTGTAGTATATAGAAGAACTTTATTGAAGATGTTAATACTGAGGGGTTGGAGCTGCCTAGTGGACAAATACAGTAAATGCCATTTTTTAAATTTACAAGGCAATCAGACTAATAAAGTAGAAGTAGAAATGTGGCAGTGAAAGAACTGCGGCCCATCATGTTAAAAGAGGCAAACAATAAAATGTGTCAGGATTATGATTACTGACTTGCACTTAGTAGCTGGTTTGTGGTGGCAATACTTCATTATCCACTGCAAGGCAGGGCCCCCAAATGATCCTGCTAAGGGCCCCCAGATGTACAGGGCCCTGAGCTGATCAGACTGGTGTTAGCTGGCAACTTGATTGCCAAAGCTGGCAAGGCACTGCTTTGGAGTGTGCAAGTCACCACAGACTTGTGGATGAAACTAAATCAAAGACGTTAACTAAAGTGCTGCAAAATGTGCGGAAACTGACAACAGACCTGTTGACATCAGTCAACAAATACAGTCATATGCCTGGCACTATTTTTTTTTATTTAAATCTTACCCATTTTTGCTTTGTTTTGTTTTTGTGTGGCCTATATGTGGGTTGTGTGGTTTTGTTTGTTTGTATATGTTACTTTTTTGTGATGAAAACTGAATAAAATATTTAAACAAACGAATACTGTTGTTGGATTCCCAATCAAGAAAATCTGGTAAAAATTAAAAACTTTTTTTAAATTTTGATTTATCACAATTTTTTTAAAAAAATCACTTGACAGCCCTACTATCTCCCTCTGTCTCTCTCTCTATATATAGATGTGTGTACACAAAAACATATCACACCTCATAATGTACTACAAAAAATAGAGTACAGTCCCTCAGCTTATGCATCATATTTCCTGTAGCTGATCCAACTTTCATGATGAAGAAAGACAATTTCACAAGTAGTTTCCTGACAGGAACCTGATTTACCTGAGAGGTCTGTTCACGCAGACACAGCTAAAACAAAAGATACAGGATCTGTGTTTTTAAAACAGCATATCCTTGTAATTTTCCATCCTAAATGCCACCTTGTTAACGAGCACTCTGATATATTTTATGGCTGTATAGTCTCCCAAAAATAAGGCCCACCCTGCATGTCATTTCTGGGAAATTTGGGATGAAGTATAAGAATTCTCATTACTTTGACTCTATATGGCACTCTGAAACGAGTCTGCCCTGTTGCTGTCACGTTACATTTATGACTTAAAGGGTGGCTGTAGTTTTCAATAGGGAGTAAAGGGATTTTCTGTCCCCCTGGCAAGTCAAGCCGCCTTGGTCACACCCTTCCCAGCTTCCCCCCTCCCGCTTTGCCCGCCATGTTCTGGAGGAGGAGATACGTGTAGCCTGGCTTTAGCTGGCTTAGCATTAGCAACACATAGCTAGGCGGAGGCGCAACAAGCTCCCCCTGAACGCCGAAATAAGTACACTATTTTGATTTTTTTCCTTGGAATTTGCGAAACTAGTTTATGAATTTTTATCCCTGGACTAACAGTTAAACCTGACGTGGCCCAAAAGATATGGTAAGTTAACGTCGGCTTTGAAGACAGTCGAGTTGTTTTGTTTTTCCAGGGTGTCCTGTAATCCAGTTTGCTCTGGTGATGTCTCCACCGAGCACCCGTCTTGGATGCTAGCTTGAAGGATTGCTAACTAGCTTAGCATGCTAGTTGGCTGTCTTAGTCTTCAAAAGACGCTTGGGAGCAGACTGTAGTGGTTATCAACTTCCCAGTTGCGTGTGCGATTGAGTGTGAATCAAATAAATGACACGCTTTGTGTTACATTTATGTGCTGAGTGATCAGCAGTTGATATATTAGCGAGAGATGAGATCTGCCGTTGGCTAACAAGCTTAGCTAGCTTTGATCCAACTTTTTTTTCCCAAAGCTAAGTTTTTATCTCGAATTAGGAATTAATGTTAGTCAATTGATATATCTACTAACAAAAATATCAGACTCGGTGGCAAAACTGATTGAAACATAACACATAATAACTCAAACTTTAGTTGGAATACACTCTTTTTAACTGTTTGAGTTAACTAAATTAACGAAAGCAAGTTAACGTTCGCTAGCTTATTTTGCTAGCTAATGACAACTACTTGCCGCAAGTTTGCACTCAACTTGCTAACGTTAGCGGTAACCCCAAATCGGCTAGTTATTCCACCCGATGTATTAAAATAACGTTGCACAAAGTTATATCTCTGCTGCATCTACCATTATTTTGCAATTCAAATAGGTAATTTATTGAAAATATGACTGAAGCAGCTACTCTAGCTTATGTGCTATCAATCACACCAGTTCAATGAATCGCAGTGATTTGTTCTGTTTCTTCCTTTTTTTTGGGAGCGGTATATTTATTGTTATTTCTTTCACCAACTCACCATGCTTTGATAGAAATTACTGCGAAATTAGATCATGCTATTGTGAGTCATCGTGGCAAAACATGACGTGTTGAAGTTATTGAGATTTGTAGGGAAATTCGTTACGGTGTGGGCGCTGTCTGTTTACTCCGTTTCCAATCGGTTAACCCTGCTAGGAGGTAGAAAGGCATGTACACTTACAGACACTGAACAGTTGCAGGGTTTATTTATTTTATGAGGTATACTCGGAGATGCTGGTGTTTGGATGTGAGCTTCAAAGCTGCACATATAAACGTGGCCCGAGAGAGGGGCAGGGCTTTGTCTATTGTCGGGATGATCAGTCAGTCACAGTGGGTGACAGATGCATCATCACCGTCCTCCTCCCTTCCCTGACTTGGCTTTGTCTCCCAGCCGGCCAGGGAGGACAAAAGGCGGGGTGACATACCAATGAGAAGGTGGCTTCTCCTCTCGTCTTGTCCTCACTGCTTCAGGCTTGATGCTCATTATAACTCTTATTTTCTCAGTTACTTTAAGGCTTTTGAAACATGATTTAATGGTTTGATTTTACTCAGGTTAGAACTGATACTTGGGAGGTCCCGATCAAGTTTTTTTTGCCCCCGAGTCCTGATCAGATACTTGTATTTACCGGGATAATACAGCTGCACAATGCACACTTCAAGTACTTAAAGTTCTTAAAATAATCCACTGTATATGCTTGGCAGGTTAATAGCAATTTCATTATTACAAAATAACAAATTAAACAAATTGAAAAATATTTTAATATGGCTCTTATCACAATTCCACTGAGTGCAGCATTTGTTTTTGTTTTTTAGCAAAATAAAAAAGTAAACAAACTAAAATGTGTCCTCAGAAAATAGCTCTCAAATCCACTCAGTACAGCATTTGTTTTTGCAACAAAATAACAAAGCAAACAAACTAAAATTTGTCTTTAGAAATTGCTCCCAAATCCACTCAGTGTAGTATTGTAAAAAGTACAAAAGTACAGAACATTAAAAATGAGTACTATAATCACAATTCCATGTCATAGTAGTGTTAAAGCTAAATTTTAACCATCCCAGTCACAACAGATAAAAAAAAAACAGTCACTACCCCGCTTATTACAATATTATAGTAAAACTAGTTTGCTTAAAACAACTAAAAGGTCATTTAGAGTGGTGTAGCAGTTTAAGATGAACATGAAAAAAAACCAGTTTCTACTAATTTGAAAAGCAGCATTTCAACCTGAATATCTGCTGCAAATCGCGCTCTCTGTTTACGACACCTGTGTGACGATGGTAGTAAACAAAGGATTGAGGGTGCATGCTCAAAATAGCCGATCCCGAACAATTTAAAAAATACGATGATATAGATCCTTTCGATCCGGTCGGGACATCCCTTCTTGATATGTTTGTTCGTTTGTCTTGAAGGAACCTAATCCTTGAGCAGCCGACTGGTTGAAGATTAATTACTTGTATATGTTGCTTGTGATTACACTGACATGGAGCCCAAATGAAGATGGTGAACAGACCGGCTGGATAACTTGAAGTCATGCTGTTACACGGTCTCTTTTTCACACAAAGATATTGTCACACACACACAGTGGCACCCAGTTGTGCAAGCCTTCTATCTCCAGATCAGCTTTACTCTTGCTGTTTGGGCCTGGCAAGGCAGACCTGTTCTCGGTGTACTGCTCTCAACTCTTAATGCTAATCACAGTTTACCTGGGGTTTGCCAAGACACACCCAGACACTGGCTCATGCACACACACGGAAGAGGTTTGGCTTTTCGTGTTCTTGCATTGAGCAGTGCACTTGTTCACTTTCTTCTTGGTGGACATTTACCATCATGTTGGGATGTTCCTGGAAACACCCCATAGGTCATGGCATTATCTCTCTCATTCTGTGCTTTCCTTCTCTATACTGGCCACACTTCAAAATCAGCACAGCAACAACTGCTCTGAGTCATCTGTTAAGCCAGATTTATGCTTCTCCACCGCTGTGACTGTGTTATAGATGTCAATCACATTTTTCTGTCCCACGTCTGAGTCCTTTGATTCTGAGTATCTTGCCACATAGACCCTGTTTTGAGTATTTGTATAGTTTTTGACATTGTCATATCATCTGCTTTTTGTGTGCTTTGCAGTTCTTGTGTAGGTCATTTATTCACCTCGCCGTTAGGTTCCAGTGTCAATACACAGTGCTATGTGGCATTTTTGATAGCTGACATTCTGCAGGGGTTCCCACACATTCACTCACTTGCCATGATTGAAACAACGGCTGCCATGAATAGATTTTTATATTTTTGGACTTTGACTGTCATCAGAAGCGCTATTAAATTGTATATACCATTTGGTTATTAATTTAACCACCTTCGGAGCAGAGAGTGTACTCTGGGCACAGGCAGAGCAGCAGAACGCCAGACACAGTGAAAGTGAAACTAAATACAGTTGCAGCAGCTACTCCTCCAATCCATCTGTGTGATGTGCTCAGCTGTGATCAGATCGCCTGATCCACCCATGATTCAAACTCCACAAACTGCTGAGGAAAAAATTATGTCATGAAGAGTTACACCTACGCTGCATTCAGGGACCCCCAAAAATATGCAAATTTTAGAGGGGACACATAATGTTACAAAGGACACACATAAGATTAATTTTGTTAAATTTACAGTTCAGCAAGTTAAAATGCACCACCACAACACTACATTGATATGTTGTCAGTCTGCTCTGTGCATTGATTATATACTCTGAGTAACTGTGTTTAGACTATGTTGTCCTCTCTCTATAGAGTAGTTATTGCTTCAAGAAGGTTTGCAGAAGAAAATGACTTTGTTAGGTCACACTAATTTTATTTGCCACAGACATTTTGTCATTGTTGCATGGTCGTGCCCTTATGCTTTTTCGTCAGCTTCCTATTAAATTAATTCTTAAAATGTAAACATCAATATCAAATTATACTGCTGTTAATTTTGTTGTGTCTAAAAGCCTTTCCATGTAAGCCACAGCTCTGATAATAACAGTAAGCTTACTAGTGTCTTATTTGGATAAAACAGGATACCACACGCTTAATTTGAATTTTCTGACTTTGCATGTGCACGCCACTGTGTCGCCCAAGTCCGTTATAGTGGTAATGTGGTTACTGTTTTGCAAATGACAAACATTTACGAGGTAAATTCTCTTCTCTTATACATTCAAAAAAACTTTGGACTGAGGCCAACTTTTTACATGGTTGTAGGGCACTGTCAGTTTTCTGCTGATGCTACACTTCCATCCATCTCTATGCATTAAATGTCATAGATTTCTGCACGAAAATGACAGCTTCGTGGCAGAAAAAGATCCAAATGTGTGGAAGGCAACATGACTAATATAAAGAAGCAAAATGTAAGGAGTGGTAGATGATGTATAGAAGATCCATAATGTTAAATGAAAGTCAATGTTAATCCAGTGTTGCCACTAGGCAAAAGTAAATACATGTGTACAAGTAATCCGATCCAGGAGCTAGGACCGCTGATTGAATTATCGAGAATATTATGATAAATGAGGGACTAGATTGGCATTGAGTAGATGCTGTTATTTCCCTAATTTAGTTAATTTCTTCTCAAACTTCCTTGACCTCCATGTGTATCAGGCAGATACAGACAGACAGGCAGAGACAGAAGCTGCAAGAAGTAGACCCTGGAATAAATGATTTCTATGATTATCTTCCAATTCTAGCAACAACGAAGCATGATGGTAATATGACAAGACTGACAGGCTCAGTTGTTCAAACATAACGAACCTGCATAGACGCATGAATAGCCTATGTATTTCAACACATACACACACACACGTTTTGTATGCCGTCTCCTCTGGGCCTTGGGGCTCGAGTGATCTAAGCACAGAGGGGCTGAAGGAAGGCGGGCCAGCGGTGTCTTGTGGTGGGGGTTGTTCCGGGGTGTGGGGGGCACTGGGATGGACAAGACAGACTCTCCTCTCTTCCTCCTGTCTGCCATGGGTGAATAGGTGATTATAGCAGCAGATGTGTCATTAGGTCTGAGCTGTATTCATGCGGATGCAGGGTGCAGGAGGGTGACGAGGGAATGCTTGGGGGGGGCATGCGCCACAGGAATCACATTTCACTGGTGTTTAGTAAATTTAGGGGATGTGCCAAGTTGTTTTCTTAACCCTTTCTCTAACACTCACACTCCTCCTCATTTCCTCACCCGCATTCCCCTCAGCTGTCTTTCCATGGCATTGCTAGACAGGAAGCTACCTAAAACAAATGCATACATAAATGTGCTCAGCCACTTGCTATTTTCGAAAATAAAACATTGCTTTTTAACACAGACTCTGCATAGACTGCTAATCATTTTTAACACTCTTCCTTGGTTCATGGAAGTACTACCTTGTGGGGCATGTCAGTGCACGTGTAGTGCGGGGATCAGATTACTGAATAGGTGAAGTCATCGCAGGTCTAGATATGGTGGCTGTTAGAGGAACAGTTGTCACGGAAAATCTCAATGGACTTAAGATGCGTTTTAAGATGAGATTTAATGAGATTTGGTAAGTTTGCAGTTGATGTGAATGTGTAAAAGCAGACCAGCTCCTGTGTTAATCTGGCTAAATGATGAAGTCAGGATTCTATTTGCATCTAAGATCAAACTGTATTGCACTATTGTATTTCACTGAATCATCTTTTCTGTCCTAGCAGCCCATATCACATAAACATAAGGACATGACTTTGTAAACAGAAGGCACAAAAACCATAAATGTTTGTTTCATATCTCAAAGTTACACTAAAGTGACTTTTTTCATTGCATATGGAAATTAGATAAGTAGGTCTCACAGCTGTGAGTCTTAACACACTTTCCATATTTCTTTTGTGTGTCAGGAAGTGATTAGTAGCTGCGCTGCTGATCTGTTAGAAACAGGACTGAGAAGTCATCAGTCACCTCTGTAGTCATCATCAGACTGGAAATGTTTTATCTCCCCTGCCACCCACCAAAGGGTGGAAACACATTTTTACTCACTCATTGCGCTGGCGACTCTCATAGCAAACCACTGACTGAATTCTAATACTGCAGTGATGGGAAAGAGTGTAGATAAAGACTCATAAGGACTCATTAAGATCTAAATAGTTTGAGTTTGCTGCTTGAATTTTCAAAACTTTGAATCCAGCTCTGCTAATGATTTGGGGGGTGTTGAAATTGATCGTTTCTAAGAAGCATTGGGATGTCGGACATGGAGAATTCTGCATTGATGCACTGACAGCACATAATCGATTATAGCTATGTGACATTGCTTGTTGATTTTCCGGCTGCGGCTGCACAGTAAATTTCTACATTTCTAGAGAACGTCCTGGTAGCAACCAGCGCCATGTGGTACCAATGTTGCATTGCATTGTGGGATAACGGAGTCAGCTGACTGCTTGTATTTATTGATGAAAAAGTAGCCATGTACATTAATATAGAAACTTAAGGATGAAATTCAGTTGGAATCGAATCGTTCACACGACAATGGTAATCGAATCGTGAGACCAGTGAAGATGCACAGCCCTATACTTTGTGGTATTTTCCATTTTTGGTGCAAAATTTGCCATTTTGGGTCAGTAATGTATTAGGAACACCTGCAGACAAACTGTGCTTCGTCAGCTCTGCCTTGAAAATTAAGTTACACCTAAAACAATATAGAAATTATAGCATTTGCCCACCTAGCCGAAATTCTGTTAAGCAAGTTTTTGATGTGCTTTTTGACAGTAACTAGAGAAAAGCATCACATCACTATCTTGGTAGAATTGCAGACCTTTTTGATAAAGTGAAACACTGTAACAAGGACATTATCCTGTGAGACACCAGTTGTACCTTCTTGAAACAGTTTGTGCATTTTTGATTATTATTTTTAGTTTAGTGACTACATGGACCTTCTAATTGGTTCCCAGTAATCTTATGTTTGCTTTTGAATGTCTTGTGTTTTCCACTCCTATTTTTTATCCTCCCGGCCCACCCATTGAGCAACTCAACCATCATGCAGACTGAAATTATTTATTTTCAACACCCTGCCTTGTAATTTGAAACTGAGTCAGGTTACTGTAAACTCAAATGAGATCACAAAAGTGGAAACACAATTCTTGGTCACAACACCCCAGCCCTTTATAACAAGAAGGAGGCAGGCTCACAGAAAGTGCGTGGAAATTGCTTATCTAAGTGTGAAAGGATTAAACATATTGTTTTGTCTAGTTTCATAAAGGAAGGCACTATAGCTGCTCCTATAAATACAAATTATCTCCACCATCTTATTGTTTAGGTGGGGAGATGGGGATTACGACAGCAACTTCAAGAAAGACACTCTTGATTAGATGCATGACTACCATATGTTTTGCAGCATTTCTTTTGCTTTTAATCAGTTCAGTGTCTAAAATTTTGGGACCTTTTTTTCTTTAATGTTTCTCTAATGAAAGGTAAGTTGAATTAAATATTAAATGCTTCAAAGGTGACCTTTTTAAGGAAGGGGAATTTGATCAGTTTGGAAAGTTGGAATACAACTTTCTTTTGAAAGAAACATGAAGTTGTTATCATGCTGTAACAAAAGATGTGACCAGTTGGTTGTAAACTGATTAGAACAAGGAAGTGTGGCTGTGTTTGCTCTTTTAGTTTGGCTGTGTGGAGAAATTTTCTCCGTTCTTTTTCTGTTACCTATCCTAAATGTTGTGTCTTCCTTCCACTAACCTGTTATTTGTCTGTCTGTCCCAGGTGATGGCGTGGTCATGTGTACAGCCAGCACTGTGTGTGTGGAGATGGTTTTAACAGACGCTGTTCTGGAGGACTCAGGAACACTGCACTGGCCTGGAGAAGCCTCATAAACAAACATACACGTACACAACACACACACACCTGTACACAAGGAGATTTGCACACACACCACGCCACCGCCGTGCCTTGAGAAAGGACACAGACGCACGGACACATAACACAAGCTTCACCTGAAGCCACGCACACATATACACTGTGTGTGTGTGTGTGTGTGTGTTTGCCTCGTCACACAAACATTGGTTGAACATTTTCTTCATTCCCGTCTGTCCCATCTCCACCGCCACCATGCCAAGGTCCACCATCCGCCGGCAGATGAAGAACATGGTGAACAACTACTCTGACGCAGAGAAAAAAGTCAGAGAGGCCACTTCCAATGACCCCTGGGGCCCGTCGTCTTCACTCATGTCCGAGATCGCCGACCTCACCTACAATGTGGTCGCTTTCAGCGAGATCATGAGCATGATCTGGAAAAGGCTCAACGACCACGGCAAGAACTGGCGCCATGTCTACAAGGCGCTCACGCTGCTCGACTACCTGATCAAGACGGGCTCGGAGCGAGTGGCGCTGCAGTGCAAAGAGAACATCTTCGCCATCCAGACTTTGAAGGACTTCCAGTACATTGACAGAGATGGCAAAGACCAGGGCATAAACGTCAGGGAGAAGAGCAAGCAGCTTGTGGTTCTACTCAAAGACGAGGATCGTCTCAAAGGAGAGAGGTAAGAGCTCTGTATCTCAAATTTTTAACAGATAGTTAAAGTTCTTTAGGCTCAGTTTGTGTTTTTGCACGTAATTCAGAATAGACCAAATCAAACCTGATTCTGCAATCTGGGGGATGTGGCAGCGATTGAATTCCCTCCCTAGCTGTAACTCTGCACTTGTCCTCTAAAGAGACCCCAAAAAGAATCATAAATTTAGGAGCAGATGGTTTAAATTGGACATTGTTCATTAAAGCATCATGCTTTAAGCACCCTTGCTTCTGCTCTCAGCTCTGGTGCTGAAAGCCAGTGAGGTTGACACAACCACACCAGACCCTGGCAGTACTTCCTCTGCTAAACAATGACGAGTGCTTTCAGTGCCCAATTTTATTACAGCTGACATTGTGTTTCCACACCTGTTGGTGCTAAACAAAGATTGATCCCCTGGATGTCACGCTGCTCTATATTTCGTCTGCTGTTTTGTCATTTACAGTGGATCTCTACCACAGATAAGAAGTGCAAACAAGGTTACCGCACTTGAAAAATAGCGGCACAGTTGATGTCTTTTCCAGATCAACAGTCCAAAACAAAGCCCGCCATGGACATGAGTTTTCTGCTTCAGTGAATTTTTGTGACTATACTTGAAGATTTGTTGTGTTATTGAATATCGAAAGAGGGTGACTAAAGGATACTTTTTTTTTCAACCAGCTTTGTATCATAACAGTGTGGGTAGTATGTGCAAATGATCATCCCTTTATCCAGCCAATTCCCAGATCTCCCTGCCCCCCTGCTGCCTATTTCTAGCTTCAAATGTTTTCAGAAACATGTTTTAGCATACGGTTTAACTGTAACACAAGATCGTTTGTTACCAGCTGACCACCATTGTGTCAATCAGACCAGTTTGCATTACGTCACAAAAAAGGGGGAGCGTTATAGTGCTGGCGCAGCTCATTGCATTCTGGGAGTTATAGGTTTTCTACCTCTCCCACAAATGTGACAGTCCATTTTCTCTTTTTTTGGGTCACGAAGCATCAATTTAAAAGTATTTGTGTGTTTCTGCTGCAGAGACAGATTAGTTATATGAAAAGACCATCTTGCCTACAGTGACATACTTCTTTAAGGTCCTGTCTACACAGATATTTTCCTCTCATCCCCACACAAACAGACTTTTAGGAAATTGATCTCAGTATTTGCTGTTCTAGTTCTCCGAAGAGCAATTAACATTCAATACCTCATGCTTATTTAGTCTTTTAGGACTTCTCACTAAGGATTATAATAATCTTAACTCTTGTCGAGATGGCTGATCAGAGCTTGTCTTGTCCCACTAGGTCTCAGGCTTTGAAGACTAAAGAGCGTATGGCCCAGGTGTCCACCGGGAGCAGTCAGATGGGCTTTGGCCGAGGCTCATCTCAGCCTAACCTCTCCACTTCCTATAGTGAAGAGTACGGCAGGTCAGAGGGCTCACCTGCATCCTACCATGGCTGTGAGTATAAGCTAATAGCTGCCACATGGTCTGCACTCACACAGGACTCATTACATATGTAAAAGCAACACAGTTAATTTAGAATATTGTGTCCCAGTTCGTCTAACTTTGGCCTACATCCTGAAACCTGCCCCTCCCCCCGCTCTGTCTCTGGCTTGCAGTCCCGCAGTGGGGTTGCATTCCTCAACACACACACACACACACACACACACACACAGAGGAGGAAGCAGAGTTCACCCCCCTTGCCTCTATCATCCACATGACAGAGGAATCTGCTCCTTTTTTTCAATGATACTTTCACTCCTCCAGAGACACAGTGAGGGAGAGATATAGAAATGCAATGACAGACAGAGAGAGAGACATGATTAGATGATGATTGGACTGAGAGATACATGATGGAAATGAAGAAGTGAATGGAAACCAGACCTGGATAGCCTTAGTTGAATAAGAGGTGCTACAGAAATGTCTGTTTTTGTTGATGAAGGGTTCAATGACAGCTGTTGGTTTTATTTTCTACTGATGCACATTATTGCTGCCTCCTGTAACCAGCAGGATATATTGACTAGTCGGATATCTTCATCTTGCAAAGCTGGTAATATATTCCTCGTGAAATAAACTATTTAAGGTGTCCTCATATTTGGTGACATGTTCTATGATAAGTCATCATAGCTCTTGTGTTTCTACTGGTGCTCATTTCTTCTAGTTGCAAAAGCTTTTTCAAATAGAGAATAAAAGCAGAGTTCAAATGGATTGATGGTAAGATGGAGTGAGATATTTGGAAAGAAACAGACATTGCAGCCAGGAAATGCAGTAATGCAGAAAGGGACCGAGAGGAACAATGGAGAAGTTCAAATGAAAGAGTGAACCTTGGCCTCTTTTCCTTTCATCCCTCGACCCCCGGTCCTTTGTGCACAGCAGGATGGAGGTGTGTGTGTGGGCCTATGGATGTGTGTGTTTTGTCTGTTGACACACATGTGATTTGTGGGTCCTACCTATTGCATGGAGTGCACGTTCATCTTTTACTTTGAAGCCTACATTCCTGCATGTATGTTATGTTTGAGGCTCAGAGGCCGAAGCTCCGGCGGCTGAGTCATCAGATGAGAAAACTGAAGGAGAGACTGGCCAATAGGAGTGAGACAGGGCTGTCGCTGTGGGCGTTTCCACGGGGAGATTTTTGGGATTCCAGTCGAACTTTCCAAGTATTGTCTCCAGAAAGGGTGTGAATGAGCGGTCATGTAAGTGTTGGTGTTAACCTAGCATCACTCCCCCAAGTCCTTAACGTATCTGAAAGGGTCTGAAATGTGCTTCATCTAAAGCAGACCTCTTAATTTGATTTCAAAGCGTGATCAGTGATATAGAACCTGGATCGACCTTGTCGTGCCACACCCACAACTGTGTGTCCATGTGTGTTAATGTTCGCTTGTGCATTAGCGTGGCAGACCCTAAATGTATTCTTAGGCTTAAGTTTCCCTGAGGTTGATGAATGAGCCAGCTGTAAAATCAGGTTTTTCATTTTCTTTTTTTTTCTCTGGTTCAATGATATCTTTTCATCTCAGTTTAAAAGTTCAAATAGTCCAGCACTACTTAAGATCAGCATGAGTTAAGCAAGTTGACTTAAGTTATGGGATGCTATTTAAGCAATGTTCAGCGTTTCACTAACTTCACATCAACATGTTTAACTCAGTTTGTGCAGGTTTGGGTTTTTTTTTACATTTGAGCTGATACCTGTGCTAGTGATGTGGTACCTTCGCCCAATGGGACCTTTTATTCTCTGTTATAACAAAGAAATCCTTTTTGAACAAGATGCAGTGGTAAAGTAGTTGATTACAAAAACAATTCTGCTCCTCTGCTCTTTTCTAATCACACATAGAGATGATCTTATGTCTCTGTCTGCTTGTGTGAGTGTATGTGTGTCTGCTCATGTGGCAGTGAAATTAGGGTTTTACTAAAAGTATATAAGAAAGAAAATAGTCCATATGCCTAAACTATGAGGTTGGTGTTGCAGCATTAGTTTTGGCTGTCTGAAAAGGCATAAGAGTTGATGCGGTGCACCGTGGCTGGCTTTCTAAAGTCTGAAGTCGAACCTGCTGGCTTATTGGACCTCCGTTGGCAGCATTGGAGCTCTTTGGCTGGCTTCTGCGATTTGGGGTATTTCACAACACTTCTGCCTCTTATCTAAACCTGGTGTTCTTACGCAGATATGCTCTCAGGTACAGAAATTGGCACTGATAGATTCACTGTTAATCAGTACTTAGCGTGTTTTCACATTTGGCCCGATTGTTTCATACCGTACCCAAGCATGATTACTCCCCCCTCCCGTCTTCCCCGCGGTCAGCTTTCACATTAGTGACATTGTTCTGTGCCGGAGCACACTTGTATATGTACACACTCCGATACAGTAGGTGGCGGCATGGACGTAGTTGGTTTTCAGTGTGCCAATACACACAAAGAAAAAGAAAACCACTTGCATCATCAACTATGAACATTTGTTTATATTTTGCATGGGAATGGACTCAGTGCTGCACAAATACAAAAGTTTAAGTGTGGACAAGCTACCTAACCATTGACAGAAGTTCAGTTATAATGGCAGTGACCGCAGCACACACCTAGCATTGCATGGTTGCTCCCACAGCTCCTGCGGACTGTACTCGAGTACACAAGTGGTGCCGGAGACCACCTTTTCAAGCAGACTCATTTCCGAGTCTGGTACACTTGTGTTCACACTAATTAAATGAATTGGACTTTGGGGTCAAGTGTACCCGTATCCGAGCCCGGGTCCCCTAATGTGAACCCATCCTAAAAATACTGAGTTCAGTACCCTATCGTAGTTGTTTGTCTTACTGCGTGTACATGTTTGGTATGAATAGAGTCAGGGCCCCAGAGCTCCATGCATTTTCTCTGTTGAATACCTAAGTTTTAATAAGGAGCTTTATTTCTCTTTACTGTCATTCACCGTCTTTGGTTGTCTGGCATCCTCCTGACCAGTGCCCCGTCCATACTGTGTCTTTGCTTCCAACATTCCCACAATGGTCTGGAAAAATGTACATTAAATCACAGTTTCACGCCTACGGTCTGGAAAATATATGAAGAAATAATATAGAAAGTGCATTTAAAGAATTGCCTCACTCACTTGGTTTCAAACGGCCACCTAATTCTTTAACTAGAGAGACAAGAGACAGGGTGTCTGCAAATGTTGAGGTAGTTAGAGGCTGAAACCCTGGGATAAAAATCCACTACGCCGTTATAGCCACATAAATCTGATAGAGATGACACTAGTGGTCATCGGCCCATTTCGCTTGAATCACATGCTGCACTTAAGAGTCTTATCTTTGTATAAATTATTTTGCTGGCTGAAGTTTTTTTTTTTTATGTTTTAGTCGTTTGCTTATTTGCTCAAATATTAAATGCAGCACCACAGAAAATTAAGATTAGATAAGAAACAACTGGAGTGAACAGCCAAACACAAATGGTACTTGCAAACATTAGAAGGAATGCTTTTTTAAATGTATGTCTCTGCTAGCAGGCAGAGCGGTGTCTGTGAGAAATGCCAAGAAACTGTGATTATCCATATATGGTCCATTCCCACAGTGGTGGGCAAGAACTTGGTGTCTTTTAGTTGGCTTTGAGTTTTGTTTATTTGTTCTTCTGACTTGCTACTATCAAGTGTTGGACTGTGTGTTATGTGATGCCAGTTTAGTGTTTTCTTTTACGGCTTATTGGTTGAAAAAACTTGTTTAAGCCCTGTTTTGCTTTGCAGTTGTTTTCAGAGAGATTTAAATAGAGCTCAAGGAAAATATTGCCTTTTGATAAAACAAGGTAATGCATCTTTCAAACATGCTAATGGCAGACATTGGTGAATGCATAAGAAAAATATCAATTTGGCTCAGGATCAGTGAAGGAATTTACACTGTGCTGCTAATATCACGGCACATATTTTGCTAAGGATTGAGGTCCCTGCATTTCCCCATATTACCATACCATTCCAGGATATTTTGCAGGGTTACATTGTTCATGTGTGGGCTTTAGTACCACTGTGTTCGCTGTCTATTTAAGGCAGACATATCGCCACTGTTTCGGACAAGGCTAAAGTCCCACCAGCTAACCAAACACACCTTTACCCCTGGTGCTTCTGGTCACTTTCCCTGGAGACACACAGCCTTAAGATGGAGCCTGGGAGACATGGGTTTGAGGATCATGTTAGGCAGGAAAGAGCTAGGCGGTGAGCAAAGGGGGAGGAGTGGAGACGAGGATGAGATCTTGGGCTGGAGTTGCATGACAAAAGTGTTTAATTCATTATGAAGGATATGTATGTTATCATTATTGTTCTTCTTTATGAGTCATTCAGAAATTAGGCTCTAATTCTACTACTTAATCATCACAAAATAGTAAGGATGGGTACTGAAACCCAGTATTACACGGGCACTGATGCAGAACTCCTAAACACAGGAGCATTGATAAGCTCCAATGTCAACTGTTCCACTAACAATTTTGAAGAAATTAAGAAAATACTTTTCTTGTTTATTTAGGTTACGTAAATGCTATATCTTACTTGTTTTTTTAATATCACTGACTCAGTTTCTAATTTGCAACAAGATAAAAACAGTTGTCTGTGATGCATTTTCAGTCTTCAGTCTAGAGGAGATCTTTCTATGTCTGTAACCAGCTGCATGGGCAACGGATGGGGCCAGAGCTGCCACTCTGTTATATATTATATATTTTTTCTTTTAAAACACCCCCAAAAGAACAGATAGGAGCAGTGTTAGAATATAGATCAATATTAAGCAGTATCGGAAAGAGCATTGTACAGTTAAAATCTGAATGATACCCATTCCTAAATAATAGGCTCAATATGTTGTCAAACATATTCCCAAATTGTTATGTTCAGAGCCAATTCAAAGAAGGCTGAGACTTTTAATTGTGGAAGTAAATGTCAGAGTATTCCTATTTACAAAGAAATTGTACCATTTCCCCATCATGGAAACATTTGATGTAGCATATTCACGTGTAATGTTTGTATAAAACTGCTGATGTAACGTCTGCTTCCTGCAGATGTCTTTTGGCAGTGAAGGACAGCAGGATGTTCGTCAAAGTGAGAGGTTTCAAAGTTAATTGTGTCAAATAGTGAAACTAACCATCAGTGTTTCCCCAAGTCATATCTGTGTCAGTGTTGTTGTTTTGTCTCTGCACCGAGCCCAAAGTTCAAAGTAATAAAATGATGTAACAATATGCACAAGATCATCATGGTGTGATGAGTGTTAGAGTGTATGTTTGGGAGTGTCCACATCAGCAGCGGGACATGTCCTGACTGGTCTTAGCTGTTTGGAGGAGAGACGAGAGAAAAAGATTAGGCAGGCAGACGGAGTAGGACGATGTTTATTATTTAAGGAAAACAAGAACAACATTAAAGTCTGAGAGGAATCGTCTGGCCAAAAACCCCACAAAACGTTAAGATTTAATTTGCACACCACATTTCTTTCAGTGCTGTTTATGAATTAATAAATTTAGCCCAAGAAAAGAGAGGTTTAGTGTACCAACACCCACATTATTCACAAGTATGAAACTGCACAAGCTGAAATAGTGACATTATAGATGAAGAAAAGTCATGCATCATATTAAGTGATGTGTTGATGTCACCGTCACCCCCTCCCACGCCATGGTTCCCACGGAAATAGCAATGCAACTCTTTCCAAATTCAAAGACACATGGTCCCACTTTGAATTAGGAACTTACACTTCAGGCTACCTTAATGATCCTGATCTTTTGGCACTGTAACTTCCCTTGGCCACATTGCTGTGTGTGTGTGTTGCCACGTGCAGCGTCTGTGTGTTTTTGTGCTGCCACATGGCCTGGTGTAATCCAATAAGCTGAATGAAGCTGTCATCCCTTACAAGCTCACTGAAGGCCTCTAATCACACACACACACCCACCCACACACAAACATATAAATTGCTTTATGAGGCAACACTAATATTTATTTGTGTGGTCGTGATTCTTAAACCTGGTCCTTGTTTTTGACCTTCAACAGAGAATTTCCATAGCCAGTGACACTGGTTCTCAGTTTAATGATGATATATACAGCATGTGTTGAAATCCCATGTGGCAGTTATGTGAACATATGTTCTGAATGTGTCTGTTAGCCACGTCTCCCAACGCGGGTTCAGAACTGGAGCAGGCCAGACCTCAGACCAGCGGAGAGGAGGAGCTCCAGCTGCAACTGGCTCTGGCCATGAGCAGAGAGGCTGCAGAGCAGGTAAATACGTAAACACGCACACACAGGAAACATATGATAACATGGCCGAGCACAGTTCCATGCTTGTCAATATGTTTTTCTTACTGTGTGTCTGTTTTTATAATCTGCTGGTATTTCACATTACATCTGTGCTTATTTTAACATTTAAAAAGATAACTTTACAGGATGATAAATGCACTTTAGTGCACATTCGGGCCATTGTGCTACCGATACACGTACTTTAAAACTTTTCTGAGACATTTAAATTGATAATTAATATGTTTTCTTTAAACCACTAGGATTGTCTAAATCCCTGAACTTCAAAAATGAAATTTGATTTTCTTGCCAACATGAATATTTCCGAAATTGGCCATATGTGCGTGCAAAGATAATTTTCTTGGGTTAGTGTTTGTCAGTAAAAGCAGAAACAACAAATAATATAATGAGCAACTACATCCAGATTTTTTTTTTTTTGAGTTTTAAACGTCCTGGAAGTTGTATTCAGTGGTAAAGATGTAAATATAGTAAACATTTGTTTACCACGGATATTTTCTGCAGTCTAATGGGAAAATCCCAAAGGCCTTTTTGATGAGGGAACCAGGGCAACGTCAGCATTTGGGTTGGCCTGCAGAAAAACGTCATCTATGGGGCAGTGTGCTCCATTATCCTAACCCAAGTTTCTGTTAAACAAACTGATCTATGACTCCATTTAATAGACTTTACATAAATGAATAGGATATAACAATGTAGTTCATAAAGACCATCCTGCAAATGTCATGCTGTCCAAAATAGCAAGACAAATGTGAAAAAAAATTGAGAAATTGCACGTTCCACTTATGCTAACTGTGCTTTTGGTGTGTGTTCAGGAGGAGCGCATACGCAGAGGGGACGACCTGAGACTACAGATGGCCTTGGAGGAGAGTAAGAAAGGAGGATCAGATTCAGCAAAACTGCCCAAGAAGAAGAGAGAGGTAAAATATGCACAATCATGGAGACTAGACTGAGTCAGTTATTCTGTTATCATGAACATGAAACGGTCTTGTCTCTCCTTGTCTTCTGGTTCTGCCTCACACTATCTGCTGCTTCGTGAGCAGTAATGAAACCACTAACAGGGAGCACACTAGTGAGTTTCCTCATCATTATTCTGCCTGAATAGCCCGCTGGCTGGAGAATGAGGGCACTGAGAGCCAAAAAGTAGAAGTACGGCTACACGACTGTTGCTCATGTTTCATCTCGGCATATAATGACATGACCACGTCAGTATGTTTGAACAGCGTAGGGGATAATGGCTGACCAAACAGATGGTACTTCCTAAAAGTTTCCTCCTTTGTCTGCATTCTTTGTTCTTATTTCCTGTCTCCTGTCACTGGGTCACGTCCTCTGTCTCTGTCTAGCCACAGTCAACTTTGATGGATCTGATGGATGTCCCAGAGCCTGGTGCCAGTGCTGACCCCTGGGGCGCAGGGGCCGGAGCGGGAGCGGGAGCCGGAGCCGGAGCCGGGGCAGCCGCTGCATCAGAAGACCCCTGGCAGTCTTATGGTATACACCTCTTGCACACTCATCACTGGACATGCTCACATTAGATGATCTGTACACATAGACTGTTGTTGTGAAGTATTTGTATACAGAGTTAGTTTTTCTGTGTGTGTGTTGTCTCTGCTTTCCACCTGCAGCTCCCAGGACTGTGAGTCTTTGTTAAATAGGAATGCTGCTCCACTGGCTCAGCAGCATTACTGCACAGAGGGGGGGGGGGTTAGGAGTGTTAAGGGACATGGAGGCTATGGGGGAGTTAAGATATGGAAATGTTAAAGAGAAAATGTAAAAGCACAGATGAAGACTAGTTTTAGAACCTGCACGAAACCACTTTGCCATCATTTTACCCTTTTCACCTTTTTCCTGCTTTCTTCCTCTATTCTTTTTCCTGCTCTTATCCAATTTGACATCACCTTTTGCATGCTTCATCCGACCCACTCTCCCCCGATCCTCCCCAACTCTCCTCAGGGTCTGCACCTAAGCCAGCAGCCCCAGTGGACCCATGGGGTGCTACTCCTTCTGTCCCACCCATGAAGAGCAGTGATCCCTGGGCATCAAACTCCACTCCTGCCGCCGATCCCTGGAGCTCTGCAGCTGCCCGCCCTAAGACTTCCAACACAGGTGACCTTCAGGGGAACAGCTATTTTCACTTTTGTCTACAGGCCTCAGTTGCTAGGGCATCCACAAAATTCCCCATTCAATGCAGAGTATTAGCTTGACAGTTAAATAGCTCTGTAATGCAGTGCATAAATATCTGCACCTGAACAGCTCCTATGGTTTTTTTTCTATTTTATTTTTTACAAAATAACAAACTTGTTTTTTTTTAATGGCTTTTATCACAATTCCACTTAGTGCAGCATTTTTTATAAAATAACCAAGTAAGCACACTAAATGTCTTTAGAAATAGCTCCCAAATCCATTTAATCTAGCACTCTAATAAAAGTACAGAACACTATAAATGAGTAATATAATCACAGTTTCACTTTAAAGTAGTGTTACAGCTGAACTTTAACATTCCCAGTCACAACAAATAAAAATCTGTCGCAATTCTGCTTATTACAGCATTATAGTAAAACTAGTTCGCTAAAAATGAACAAATAAAATTTCAATTCCACTTAAAGTGGTGTATGAAAAAAAATCAATCAAAATCAATCCATGAAAAAAATGCATTGATCTGGCCTGATACCGATCCTTCTGATCCGACCGGTTTAATATTTTCGCCAATTAGTTTGTCTTGGAATGATGATATTTGGAGGATTGTTTAGTTTTCACGGACATTTGCAGTCTTTGAGTTCTCTCTATTTTAATAAATGAAAAAGTCAAACTAAACCAGCTGTCTCAAAAGGGACACACAAAGTCACACAGTAACAAATGCGTACACACATCTGCATGCTCTCATTTGCTTGTGATCATTTTTCTCAGTTGGCCAAATTATCCATTCTCATTCATACTTGTGTTGTCTGTTTCCATTTGTCTGTGTGTGTGTGTGTGTGTGTGTGTGTGTGTGTGTGTGTGTTTGCTGTTTGTTTATATGATTCTGTGTCTGTGTGTGTGCGTTGTCCCCTTTCAGGCAGCTTTGACCTGTTCAGTGCATCCAACGGTACGTCTAAAGAGGACTTCTCAGAATTTGACAGCCTGCGCTCTTCCTCCTCTGTTCCCACTGGTACTCACCCTTGTCTTCGTCTCTCTAATGACACAGTCTTTTGTTTTTTCCTCCGTGTCTGAAATGATGCCTGTCTGCAGATACCATGTCTCTGCGGGGCACAGACACTCCCGTCTTGTCATTGTATGTACATTTCACCAGACCTGAGCAAAGACAATGCTAGAACCACTGGACAGTTGATGAGTTCTCAACCACAAATGCACTCAAATGCTGCTGTAATCATATCAAATAATGGAAAAAATAGCAGTTTGCTCTGGTCTGGTCCCATATCACCGTGGTGTAATGTGATGCAGCTTTTATGTGTTTATCACTAAATGCGTTATAAGACCTGGGCCATCCAGTTAATGGAATCTCTTTTAGATCTTTTGTCATCTGCCTGGTGTGTCTGAACCAACAACACGTTCCAAAATATTTCTTTAAACGCATTCACAACTCAGTTCAGGTTGGAGCGTGAGTTCCAGTGAGCGGTTTGGCACAGGTCTTGAGTATTTTTTCCCATGTGGTTTGCTAGTCTCTGTGTGTGGGAGGGTGACATTGGTGTCTGACTTTTACTTGAGATCAACACAAACACTTCTGATAGAGTCAAGGACAAGGTTAAGAAGAAACACAAACACAGTTACTTTTCTCAGAAGGGAAAAGTCACCACAAGGTGTGTAAAGGATGTAAACTTTGGTGACGTTAGGACACAGCCCTCTGCAGTATCACTGAGAGCTAGATGATATGGCCTATAAATAATACTGCAGTATTTGTGGCTCGTTTTGGGCAGGAAGTGTTGATGTTTTTGCTTTGAACTCAAAGTTTCTGGTCGACATTTAGATGTCAGCAGAAAACTGGACCGTCACATCGGCTCCTTTTAACATGAGGATTTATTCTCTGTGAGTTGGGAAAAAACTTATAGCTCTCCAGTTCATATATTGATAATATTTGTGAGTCGCACTGGCGCTTCACGGTCCCAACATGTGACTAAATGGTTGCTTTGTGGACCCTGAGTACGAAAAAACACACCTCACCTGCTCACACACTATCGCCCAGGAGTGATCTAAACCGGCGGGGGAGTGTGTGTAATGTATCATGTTTGTGCTGGTGGCTTAAAAAAATGACGTGACAATTAATACTTAATGTTTATGATAAAGTCATTTTTTATGTTCCACACGGAACAAGCCGTGACGCATCGGGTATAATCAACATATCGCCCACCTTTTGTATGACTTGTAAACATTGGTTGGTCTGGTTGAAAGTGACAGGATTTATGGGGTGTGAACACACACTCGGCCTCTCTGATCTTATCATGAGCTTTTTTTTTTTTTTTTTGGCTGTGCTGCATCTCAGTTTCTGTTCTGAGAAGACCGTTTCCATCTTTGACATTTCCTCTTGTTTATGTTGCTGCCGGCGTGCTGGGTTTGTGTGTGTTTATGTGTGAGTGCATTTATGAATATCTCCACTGCTGTCTGTCTGCTGCAGCAAAAAAAAAAAACAAAAACAGCCAGGCTGTCTGCCTCTGATGTCCTCTCATAAAAGCATCCTCTCATCATTTTATTGCATCAGTTTTATTTCATAGTAAATGTGAGTGCTCATGTTCAAGTGGGCGCTGTGTGTGGGTGTACTGGGGGCAGCTGGTGAAAAACGAGAGCAGGAAACATTTTTGAATATCCATTAGACCTTTGTAAAGCCAAATGCGAGTTTACTTAGCAGTGCAGTATCAAAAAATGTGAACAGACCTTTTACACACTCAGGCCGTGTCAAACTCTGGTTTACTGTGTGCATTTTTTGTTTTACTACAACCCTAATTACAAAGTTGTGATGACCTTTTTTGTTTCCTCATAGAGAAGCTCAGTAATAATGGGTATGGTTACATACACACCAATATTTCCTTATTGATGGGAATCACGTAAACAGCATATTCCATTTAATTCTTCATAATTAGGCCTATTTCTGATTAGAACATATGGGATATGCCAGTATTATTCAGGTTTATGGAGCATTATTGCATATTATTACAGCCAGTTTGCAATATTTGTCTGAACTAGTTTTTACCGCAGTTTGTGACACACAGTCTCTCATCTGTTTATAGTCAACTCTTTGCGATGTCATGGATACGTTGTGCCCAAACCAAGTCGCCAACGGTTTGCAAAGCTGTGAAGTAGAGAAAGAAAGAAAATCCCACACTTCTGATTGGAAGGAGAAACACACCTGCTTATAAACTTTATGAAAGACTTGGATATTTACAGGTTTTTGGATATGTGCAGACATCGTAGCACTGAGCTTGTCAAGAATGTGAAGAAAGGAAAGAGAGAGTGCAAAAAAGTCCAACACTGTAAGAAAATGCTATTTTGATGCAAAGACGTAAAACGAAGAGCTGCTCCAGCTGTTCTACTTCTTCATATTTTGACGTGATGAATGACATGTTAGGGCGCATTAATCAGAGGAAACAGTGGTGTTAGTTAAATGTTCACTTTCAGTAGACTTGTAAACCGCTTTGCAGAAATAAATAAGGGCAAAAACCAGACTATACTGTGCAAATTAAACATACTCAGTGTTTCATCAGTGAACCGCAACTGTTCTTTGTTCCTCAGGTGATGGGGGCGTAGCATCCTCTCTCCCCTCCCAAGGCAGTCTCGCTAGCAGCGGCAGCCTGGACCTCTTTGACCCCCTGCCCACCTCCACGTCTACATCTGCCAACCCAACTAGAAAGACCCCAGAGTCCTTCCTGGGTCCCAATGCTGCTCTGGTCAATCTGGACTCTCTGGTGACCAAACCAGCCCAGCCTGCGCCGGTCATCAATCCGTTCTTAGCTTCAACAGGTGGGAGCGTCTCATAGAAAATATGAGAAAGTTGTCCAACAAGCTTTTTTTTTTACAGAGTTGGTTTCGGAAATTAGTTTTTTAAATGCGTGTACAGACAGGCTTTCCTTAAGCAGGTAAAAACACTGGTTAGTTCAAACTGATTAGATAACCGTGTGCGCTAGCCAGGAAGTGTAGTTGGTAAGCCAAAAGGCATGGACATACACGTGCAGGCCTGAACACACAGGCAGACACGCCCATCTGCACAGTTAGATGTTGAATCATTAAGCCTGCCCTGTCTGCATGAACAATAAACGGTAGAAGAGGCCAGGGAGGTGAATCATATGTGGTCATAAAATGACAGTGTAGTAGCAGAGTTTAAATAATGTTTTAAGGTCCAGTGTGAAGGATTGAGGGGGATGTATTATTATTATTATTATATAATAAAATAGTATGTTTGATTGTTTGATTTTAAAGGAATTTTATAAGTTAAAAATTTAGGGATTATGTACCTAATGACCATAATTACAGCCATACTTCTTTATGTTGATTAATCATGAAAAATATTTTTTTTCCCCACATTAAGTGAAAGGAATTTTAAAGTGTATCAAAAGTCTTAAAATTCTCTGACAATGGAAATTGGATTTTATAGTGTTTTTTTCTGATGTTGCATTGTAAAATTTATCTGGTATTAATCTGGTAACATGTGTAATTTTATTTTTTTTTTAAATTATTATTAGTTTCAATATATAAAATGTACAGAATTCCTCTTACATGAACATCACCAAAAAAGTTACGTTTTATGTTACAAGAAGTATTTGGGCAAAATTGTCCCTTAGGCAATTGATGTCAGTTTTGGTTGATATAAAACTGGTCTTAAATTTAAATCCAAGTGGCATTAAAAAGTCCTCTGTCTAACTTGCCTTCGGCTGTAGGAACCCTGTAGTAATATTGACAGTATTGTAGAAACCATCTCTGGTCCTCTGTGAGCTCAGTAACATTTTGTTCATTCCTTTCTTCAGGTGGCTCTGCTCCAGCTCCAGCAGCCCACGCCAACCCCTTCCAAGTGAGCCAGCCAGCCCCTCCCACCCTCAACCAGATGCGCGTCAGCCCCATGCCCGCCAGCTTCGGCATGGCCGAGCCCATGGCCATCTCCTCGCTGCCCGCGCAGCCCATCACCATGGTCCCCCTGGCAGGCATGACCCCCATGGCCCGCGTCATGCCTGGAATGGGGGTCGGCACTGTCGGAGGCGTGGGGATGTCCATGCCCCAGCCGCTGATGAGCATGCCGCCCCAGGCTGGAACGCAGCCCCCCGGAACCACCAACCCTTTCCTTTTGTGAGGGGGCGTCCGGGGGACGACTTGCCCCAGAGTTACCCTCTCTCTCTTTCTCCCTCTTCTACTTTGGCTCCTTAAGAAGCTTCAAAACGAACAAGGAGATCCCATTTATCCCTTTATAACCAACTCCCGGCCAGGTCGTAGTCCCATCCTGGCCTCCTCTCCAACTTAACACTCCTTTACTCCTTCCTCCTCCGTCTCTTTGTCTCAGTGCTACAAGCTGCCTAGTCCTGTGTGTTCCATACTGATCTGACGATGATGTTGATGACCACAACAAGTTTGCATCTATCTACAGACCTACAGAGTAGCAGTGGTGTTTACAGTTTTTCCACAGAGGCGGGACGGTCTCTCCTCCCCCGTCTCCTTCACTCGCCTCCTCTCCCTTACTTCTTCCCTTAGGACTGCTCTTTTCTTCCTCTGTGGTGGAGTGACAGCAGAGTCTGACCATACTAACGCCAGGATCTTATCTCTTCAGTAGAGCTAATCTTTTATAAGCCCTGTCAGCTGTTGTGTGTGTGTGTGTGATTGTGTGTGTGCGTGTGCGTGAGTGAGTGAGTGTGAGTGCACATCTCAGTACTTTTACACTGTGTATATTCCAGCGTGTTTTACTTACACACACTGGAGTACGGATGAGAGATGGTCAGATGTGTTTATACTCTTGTGTGTGTACGTCTGTGTTACTAAGCAGGGATTTTGCACAATTTTTTGTCTATTTTTGTTTTTCTTTCTGCGACTGTTGGGCTCACCGTTACACCTTAGCTAAGGGAGGGAGGCTAGCCGCTAAAAAAATGGCTCCGATGACACACACTGCCTCGGCTCTCGGTACCACTCAGTCACAACTCTCGTCTGGTCACTTCCCGTCAACCTGGACCTTTTTTTCCCCCGACCCTGAACTTTGACCTACAGCGGTCGCGGGATTAACAATGAACTCTTATCAAAGGGGGTGAACCCCTTGTTTTAGGGGTAATTTTTGTCTGTATGTGTGTGTGTGTGCTCACGCGCAGGTGTACTGTTAATGCTCAGATACTAACAGCCACATGTTGATGTATTTGTCACTAAGTCTCCCCTCCAGTGTGTTTCGAGAAAAAGACATGAACTGCGATGGCATCAGTATTTTGCTATTTGAACATATGGATGCAGTGAGGCATCGTGGGACAGTTTTTTTTGTTTCTTTTGAGTTTGTTTCTAGGGTCAAAGGGAAGAGGGTGGGTTGTGTGTGTGGTGTGTGTGTGTGCAGTTTGCATGAGAGATAGCTTCCAAGTGTACATTAATGAGCAAGTTTTTATTTTCTCACTCCGTAAAGTAGAAACTGACTTAGAAAAGTTTCTTTCTGAAGTGTGAGTCCAAACAGGGGGCTTAATGTAGACTGCAGCCTTAAAGGGACAGTTCAAGTTTGTTGAATTTAGGTTGTTTGTGGTACTTTTTTACAGTTAGTGTATTATGTAACAGTCTACTGTGGCTGGCACGTCCCCAGTTTGGAGTTTGCCAGTTTGACACAAAAGCTAAGCAGCATGCTGCTGTGGGTCAGCAACAAAACATATTTTAGCCACTTAAAAAAAGTTCCACCAAAAAAAAAAGAAAATCAATGTCAGTATTAGCGTGTGCTATATTAGTATTTCCACAGCTTTACCTTCACCACCGACACTTCAGTTCCCCAGATATGCACTCGTCAAAGCCACCAGACTCCACTGAGACTCCAACATTCATTTTAGCTTTCTGAACATGAGAGCTGCTGGTCCACTGCTGCTTTAGTCAGCAGGTTAGTTCGTCTTATTGTGTGACTTTGGTGAATCCAAACTAACGTTTTTAAACACCAGAGTCACACAATAACACACAATAACACACACTAACGTAGCGATGGAGGCAGTGGTAGAGCAGCAGCTCCTGTGTTCAGTGATGTTAAATCGCTGTTTTTGTCAGTGGAGTCTGGCTTTGAAGAGAGCGATGTGACTGCATCTTTTTCCAGCTGGAAATCACTGATGGTAAAACAAAGCAGTGAAAGTATTCCAAATATAGTGCACAGTCAAACTGACATTTATTTTTTTAGGTGGAACTTTTTTAGGGAGATTCAAATGATCTGTTGGAGATCCCTCTGTTGACTGAGATTGCTCAAAGTCGAGCAGTCGTTTTTTTTTTTGTTTTTTTTTTGCATGTCAGTGTGCTGCACACTTTTATACTTTAAAGACATTTTTCTCCCCAAATTTTGCAGGGGAGTGAATGATGTTGATGATACTCTATGATACACGTAGCTGCGGACACGCTGCAGCTGCACAGAGGAAGAGACACTGCACTGAAAGGCTCTGTGATAACATTATCTTCTCTCTGCTGCTTTGAAGTGGTGAATTAACACAACAACTTAAAACTATACAGTCTCTGGCTTTTGTTTGATATTTAGTGTCTGCAAAAAAATGTTGCACATATCCGATCCGTAGCTAGCTGTTCGCTCGTTTACGATATTACATTGATGCCTGCTGTCACACTGAATGTTCTGCTGAGCCTGTTCAAACTCTATATAGAAAAAAAAAGTTGTAGGATATTGAACTGCTGAATCTGATTCGCTTGGCATCATTTTGAGTCTGGTACAGCCTTGGACTTTGAATTTAAAAAGTGGCTAAAATACTCTTTGATGCTGACTCCTCCTCCGCAGCACATTTCTTAGTTTCCATGTCGCCTGCTTTTCCAAACTTATGGCGTGCCGACTGACATCCACTGTTTTTAACATGCTGTCAGTGGATAAGCATCCCATACAATCCCACTTCAAAACATCTGAACTTTCCCTTTAAGTGTGTGTGTGTGACCATATATCAAGGATTGTTACTATGGTGACAGGGCTGAAGAAAGCTCTGGGTTTAAAGAGCATGTCAGGCGCTCAGCACCGTGAAGAGAGTTTACCTCCGAGTGGATTTACCGCAGCTAATCCACTCACAAGAACATTACCAGGTGGACACACACACTCACACAGGGGCTTGCTCCACGATGGGTCTATTGATAGCACAGCGAGTCCCGCAGCAAACAACAGCGAGGCATGTCATGTAAACAAACTCATTTTGTTGGTTACTTTTTTTGTTTTGTTTTTATTTACTCATTAGATGTAAATCCATAGCCAAGCCTTTAAGAGTTTTGGAGCTGTGTACTAGTGTGTATCATCTTCATCCTCTCCTTTTTTTGTCTTATTTTCTGTCATTGTAGGTTTTTTTCACCCTATGGGTAGTAATTCTCTTCTCTTAGAAGCACAACTGTTACCAAAGTCATAGCGACTGTGATTTCCGAGGATGTCGTACTTTGAGTAGTTTGAACAGTAGGGTCACACTTCACTGACTGTTTTGTTTCTGTTTTTGGATCCATTGTTATGTTTTTTTTTTTTTAATATTTCAGAGCTGTTTTACAGTTGGCGTTTGTGTAAGAAAGTGTTACTGTTGGCTGAATATCGGCACATTTACTGACAGAAAGCCGAGCGTCTGTCTCTTCTGAGAAAAGTGGGTTGATGAAACACAGCTGATGAATTTCGCCCGAGTGTACAGACCCTTCTTTTCTTTAGTACTCCCTTGTCTTCAGTTCTGTTGATATCACTGCCAACGTTGTTACTGTGGAAGGGGTGTTTTATTTTTTCTTTTGGTGTGCGTTGGCGCCCTCTCCTGGTCTGCTGTGGTATGACAGCGACGCCACAGAACCCCTTGGTATTTTCACTGAACGCAGACCATCACTTCTCTCAGGCAAAAGGAGGGGCAGCTCCAACTGTGTGTATGATTTACATGGTAGAGGGTGGGGATGATTTTATGCTTGGGCTCCTGAATGAATGGATGTGACACTTCCTTGCAGACCAGCAAACATTTTTAATCTCAACTATATATGCAAAAATTGGAAAGTTAAAAAAAAAACAACAACAACAAAGATTTAACGCTTGATGTGTTTTGCAAAGTTAGATTTGCTAATGAAGTTTATTAAAATGCTACTATGATATTCTAGCTAAGACGTGTCACTTTCTCACCGGCCTTCGTTTCACTGCGGCCTGACCTTTAAACTTAACTCCAGCGATTGTTGAAAAGGTTGTTACGGATGCATTGAAAACAACAACAACAACACAAAAAAAACTTGATGGTCTTGAACAAACTCAGCACTCCTGAATGGTTGAACACTTTTTCTTGGTCCCTGGCAGCCGTTTCACAGTCGTGGCTATGGTGCAGTGAAAATGTGGCCTGTGTGTAGCGAGCTCCTCTGCGTGTTACTATGTATTCACTATGCTTTTATCAAGAGGACTAACTGACCTTATGGACTGTCTGTCTTTATATGCATAAACAGCCTCCTTTAATCTTTTCCATGTCTGTCTATTTACCCTTCTCATAATACTGGGAGCAGGCTGCTTTTTTTTTCTTTTTTTATCGGATACGTGCTCAACCTGTTGGCATTATAACTGTATAATATAATTTATCATTTGTACTATTGTAACATACTGTTCCTCTGTATACCTTATTATTCTGTGTAATGGGTTTTTGTAGGAAAAGTCACCGTGGTATTTTAACGGCATCTAAACAAACGAACGCAGCAGGCCGCACCCTGTTGGATGAGGACAACTGTAGCTGCATTGGTTCAAAAATAAAAATGTGTATCACTTCAGCTCTGTAACTCCTGTGTCTGCGTGTGATTGTATTTCTTTAACTTAATGTGGAAACGGGAGTTCGAAACTCACATTTCCTCATGAAAAATTGGGTATTCAATCTAAGCACAAACTAGTGTTTAAAAATATATACTCATAACATTAAAACATGAACAATTCAGAGTTAAAGTCCATTTATTTAAAAAAGTTAAAAAAGTAAAACCGAAAAATGCAAGACACAGTATAAAATTGTCAATATTTGAATACATCTCATAAAATCTCATAATTTCCTTTCTACACATTTTTACTAAAAAACACTCGACAGAGTAGTGTTTGTGTGTGTTCTGCACTCCTGCCACTTCATTTCTAAGGTGACAGTGGCTTTATTTCCATAACGAACTGGATGTAAACAAGTATTTTATATGTAACGTGAGTTTTGTGCTTTCGTTTTGGCTGGAGTGAAATGTCCTAGCAACTGTTTAAAAAAAAAACCCCAGACATTTAGTTGTCTGTAAAACAGTCTCATGTTTTTTCCTCTGTTGACCAGCCAGATGTGGCAGACGGTGTGTTTGCAGAGCCTGACGGTCCTGTGTCGTAGCCCAGTTTCTTCATGTCTTTAGTCATGATGTGAAAGGAGACGGTGACGAAACCTTGGGAACGAACCCGCGTCACTGCAACACACAAAATAGGACATGCATGTTTACGTATTTATTGACAATGTGAAATAAAAATGGTTGACACATCTTTAACCTGGAAATCAGAATTAAATAGGTATTTAATTGTGGAATTTCTATTTTAGTGGGTGATTTTATGTAGAGGTGATATACAACACAGTATCAGTGGCTTAAACTTGAATTATACTCATATACGTCTACTTATTGGAGAGACCACAACTCTTCTTTGATCCAGGTCTTCTGGTCCAGATCAGCTTAAAAGTAACCCACCTCACATAAGTGACTCGTCATTAAAATGTTTGGTTCAAGGAGATGCTGTTTTACTTTTTAAACATGGTTTTGTTTCACCAGATGCGTTGCTATGAGAGCCGCTACACAACTAACATGTCACTCTTAACAAGGGTTAAAAAACAAGAAAGAAATACAGACAGATATGGAAAACAAACCTTCTCTGCCTTCACCCTGGGCCACTACTTTTGGGTCTGTGTATTCTGGACGCCGTCCCAACAGCCAGCTAGACAAGAGAGGATAAAACATGTCAGAAACTACAGAGAGAGAGAAGTATTACCCAGCCTGGTGAACTGAGCTGCCAGTACACAGTATATACTGTATACACTAAACACACAAAGATTAGATCGATCATTTAGTATCAACGTGTTTCTGATAAGTCTTTTAAGTAATTTTCTAACTTTCAGAATGATAAATCCTGCCCTGATATTGAAATAAAATGCTCTGACTATTTCAAATCATTCCCAGTGAATGCAGAAGTAATGTAATGTAGAGCTACAACTGGTGACTATTTCCATTGTTGATTAATTGATTAGTTGTTTGGGCTATAAAATGTCAGGAATTGTGAAAAATGTTGATTAGATGACGTCCTCAAATGTCTTGTATTGTCCACAACCCAAAGATATTCATTTATTGTCATACAGGAATATAGAAACCAGAAAATATTCACATAAAAAAAATGGAATTTGAGAATTATGACCTTTTTTCTTCAAAAAATGCACTAAAACAGATTAATTGATTGGAAAATTAGTTGGCGCTGCTCTTATGTACAATTAGGAAAACTGCCTAAGCAAGAAAAAAAACACTTATCAACTTGTAACACTTTCCCAGATTAAGTGGAAAAACAAAATATCCTATCCACTGTTCCTATCTACATTGCAAATTCAAAAAGGTCTAGATGTGCACTTCTGTATCTCTAATAGCCTTCTGTGTTAGTGGGAGCTGAAAGGAACTTTAAAATACCTGTGTGTGTGTGTGTGTGTGTGTGTGTGTGTGTCTTTCCATACAGCGATAACAGCAACTGGCAAACAATACATACTGATATGCAGTATTCTCACCACAGAGGCCTAAGTCTGTATCCCCAGTAAGACTCACATTCACACAGAGGAGCAGCAAATATTTGCAAACGCTAGAGAGATATCGGCTGCTTCCCCCAGCAGGCACAACTCATGAGCCGCAGCACCACAGCTGCTGAGACTGAGAACTGAACACACACAACTGTTCACCGCACCTCGTGAATTTCTGAAGTCTCCATGTGGGCTCGGGAACAAACATGGGGATGGTTCTTGTATGTCTGAGAAATGAAAATGAAACATATTCTTCTTAAACAGACAATAAACAGCAACAAAAAAAATCAGATAAGACATGATTATGGTCAAGTTTAGCTTTTGTGAGGGAAACAAACAATATCTAAGTGAATTTTTTACTAAACAGTCACTCAAATTCAGTGACTAATCAAACTAAAACTGGTGCCTTCAGTGGATATTTTTTAAAGTCAGAGGAATAATAGTAATACTGACTGTCCAGGTGTGAAGGGGATGTGTGTTGCTCCGTAGCCCCTGACCACATCGTTGCCAAACACGTCTGGACCGTACACGCTCACCACCAGCTGAGGCCCTGGAGAATGAAAATTGCACTAAATTTATTTTTTAAACTTCCACAGTGTTGTTTTTATGGAGTATCAGAGATGTTTGTCAAAATGTGAATGAAGGCAAACTCTGTGTAACATGTATTTGTGTGTAATGCTCACATCCAGAGGGGTTTGTGCTCTTAAACGTCGTCTCCAGTGGAAAGTTCCATATTAATTTGTGTGAAGACTGACTGCCTTTACATGTTATTTGGGTGATACCTTCTTCCAACCCCTACAGAGAAACACATAAACACACGAGCAGATTACAACATGCAGAAGACCCCACCAACTCACCTACATGGGAGCTAGACACACAGACTTTATCCTTATTAAGCCTCTCTTTGTTGTTGTTTTCCATCTCTTTGTAGTCGTTACACATGAAGTCATTGTGGGTCTTTTTGTGTCTCTTTGCAGCTGTTCTACATCTCTTTGTAGTCATTTGTGTCTCTTTGTGGATAGTTTTGTCTCTGTAGTCATATTAGGTTTCTTTGTCGTCATTTTGTGTCTCTTAGTGGTTATTTTGCCCCTTTTCGTAGTTGTTGTGTGTCTCCAGAGGTGCCCTCCTAATATTTCCATTAATCCATCCGCGAATAAACAGACACAAAGATTTGCTAGTACGATTATAACCAGATATTTATTTATTTTTCTGAAATTGTATGCATATGAAAAAACATCTACATTTTCTGGATGTTATGACACAAGGAGTGCATTTTTAATTCGTATGTACAATTCAGTGGAATAAATACTGATTCTTTATATTCAGGACTATTTCACTAATTGTTATTATAATAGCTTGATATAAACTAACCAGCCTTAGAGAGCTGACGGGACGTGCAAAAGTCCGACCAGAAAATCAAATACCCTTTGAAAAAATACCATACACGCAAAACTTATAACTTTTAAGAAATTTCTTTCTGGTTGCTCTACTTGCTTTTATGCTCTTATTGTTTGTGACTTTTACATATGCTTTTATTTTGGTTGTTTTAATCGGTTTTTGTTTTTTATGCTAATGCTTTTCTCCTGTAGCACTTTGAGATTTGTTACCAATGTAAAGCGCATTACAGATAAAATCTATCATCATCATTATTATTACAATTATTAATATTATTATTAATATGTTAATAATATTAATTTTCAAAGTAGCCGGTTACTCACCGCGGTGGGAGCCCAGTCGTGGCCGTAGACGAAACAATATTTGCAGTACAAGTTGTCATACTCTGGAAACTGAAATACAACAAACAAATAACACATTTATACCTGAAAATAATGAATCACAAACTCGGAACTGAGACAAATTCACACCGGTGTTTACAGCGAGTGTTGCTAATGCTGGTTGAAATTAGCTGCTCGGCTAAGCTAACACTCACGTTGGCTCCTTCAATCTGTCCGTTCACGGTGAGAAGAAACACTGACGGGTTGACCGTCGCCATCAGGTATTCACTTAGTAACTCTGAAATTCAATGAGATTTTGCTTTATTGGTAATTTAACCTTGTTTATAAGATCCCTGTTACTCCTCATTGAGCAAATCCGTTGCTACGGAGACGCTTCCTCCTCCCTACGGATACTCACTCGGGTCAAAAGAGACGAAAGCGCAGTGGCAGTACTGAGATGACCCACGCGATGGCGGCAGTGTCGCTGCAGAAAAGGCTGCGTCCACCTGCGCCGGAAGCTAACTTTAACCCTGTGTGCACCGCTGTCACCTGTCACTGAGGTGCTCTGAATCCACGTGGTTCCAGGTAGAAACAGTCATGGCTGACTTTTCCTTAAATAAATTGCGTGAGAACAGAGCATCTCCAAACCCTCGAGGAAGTGCCACGAGATGCGGTCGAAAGCTGAAGAAACACAAAGTAAGTGCACTTTGTGTTGAGGCATTTTGTCAAACAAATGAGTTAGTTTTGCTGATGAAGAGGGGAGAAAATGCGCTGTTGCACGAGTTTTTGGAGACAATTAAATGCTAATTTTGTATCAAGTGTTAGATAACACAAAACACACATTATTTACTTTATTTACCCCCCGCGGCCGAATAAGTCAGTATTTTTACAGCAAAATGCATACACAAGTTGTTGACAGTCGTTTTGCTACTTCTGTGATGAAGAAAATGTACCCTAGATTCATTTATAATGATAATACTTGCTGCTGCATTTTAGGGACTGTTCTTTATTTGTCAGAGGAGGGGAGTGGCAGGGATGGTACCTTTTTTTTTCCCTCCCCGAAGCTACAAATATTTTCAATTAGGCCTCCCTGAGTGACTGAAAATGCATGACCCTCCCTCTCACCATTAACTTTAAGTTATTAGATTTTAAAACTTACCTTTTGGTGTCTGAAAATTAAAAGTGAAAAGTCGAAGATGAAATCCTGCTTTGGTTTTTCAACCCTGTCGTGCATGCTTGTGCTCGTGCAAACGGCAAAATTAAAAAAATAGATGCAGAAAAAAGTGACTTTGATGAATGATCATTGTTTTAAGCTCAGATTTGATCCTGTTTTTTTTTTCTGACAGAAGCGTCTGTCACACGATGTGTCCAAGGGCAATCGGAAAATTTGGAAAAGCCAACGATAATTTAGCTTTTTACACTTTCTGCCTATGATAAATGGTGCAATTTTTTTAAAAAAAAATTTCAACCATATGGCATGTTTTCTTAAAAATGGGCTGTAAAATAAAGACAAAGTACAATCATTTAAATTTGTTTGCCCCTCCAAAATACCAATCTTATTTATTTTTTTAAATCTCATATTTAACCAGAAGTCCCTTTTAGATCAGTGACAGAAGAAAAAGTTACACACACACTATTACTAAGTCCACAAACAGCTAGTCAATTATTAGAAAACAATATGCTTTTGGTATAACTAAAACAAAACTGCAATTTTCCAGTAAATAACTTTACACATTGCTGTTTAGGTTAACTTAATTGAGGTTAACCAAGAATAATTAATATCGCAGTATTATCAGCAGGGTTATCTTTATGCTGTGTTTTCTGGCAGTACATAGAAGGCTTTCACATAGATTTTAGACCTGTGATCTAAAAAATTTCAAACAACTTCATTAGGCTTTATGTGATGTATCCCAGGCACAACACCACCATATTAGCGTGAGGAGTGTGAACTGCTCAAAATAACATATACTTAAGCGTAATTATTAGGCAAAGTATCCATTTGCTTCCTTTGTTCAGATAATTAGCCATGTTGTAGTTTTACTGTGTAAAATCAAGTGTTTCTATCAGCTCTGTCA